>NC_050443.1:77820745-77925745 GCF_903995425.1 Onychomys torridus
CAGCCTTTTCTCAGATCCCCATGCTTGCACAGTAAGTGCTTTTGCACACCCACTGAGCCATGTCTCCTAGATTCCTGAAATTTTGAACATAAAACCGTTACTGACATAATAAGAAAGACTGGGAAATACAGAAATACAGTTTGTTGGGGGGATATTAAAAGTTTGTTTTGTAATGTGACATCTGACAACAGGCTTGTAACAGGCTTGGTGGGCACTCCAAAGGTGTCTTCAGTGCTAATGACCTTGACTAGCATACTTGAGACCCTAGGTTCTATCCCCTGTAAGGGG
Source organism: Onychomys torridus (assembly GCF_903995425.1). Taxonomy (NCBI): domain Eukaryota; kingdom Metazoa; phylum Chordata; class Mammalia; order Rodentia; family Cricetidae; genus Onychomys; species Onychomys torridus. The sequence continues at coordinate 77,821,034 of NC_050443.1, forward strand.
GTGGGGAGTGGGGAATAAGTATCTTTATACTACATTGTTGTCAATACCTCCTCCCCCTACCCCCAAGACAGGGTTTCTCTGTGTAGCCCTGACTGTCCTGGAACTTGCTCTGTAGACCCAGGCTGGCCTCACACTCAGAAATCTGCCTGCTTCTGCTTCCTGAGTACTGGGATCAAAGTCATGTGCCACTACTCTTGGCATAGATTTCTGTTTTAAGTCTATTTATAAATGTGTTCATATATTTTTAACTAACCTTCCATATGTGGTCTGTGGCCTTTTAAAAGAGATCTTTGCCTACTCCAAATATATTTATTTTATTTGTTTATTGGAGACAAGATCTCATTCTAGCGTGTGTGTGTGTGTGTGTGTGTGTGTGTGTGTGTGTGTGTGTGTGTGTATGTATATACATATATATATACATATACATATATATATATATATATACATACACATATATATACAGGCAGGCCTTGAACTAGCTGTAATCCTGCTTCAGTTTCCTGAGTGCTGGGATTACGTATATGAACCACTATGCCCAGCTTATTTTATCTTTAATATTTAGACTTACAGTCACTTGTAACTTATTTTTGTTTATGTGTGAAACTACTGGTCAAGATTTAATTTCTTCATATGGATATCCTACTCAGCACTGTTTGTTTAAAAAACATCCATCTACTCTGCTGTTCTAGAAGTATTTTGGTTTTGTTTTGGGACTGAAATCAATATGGGGGAATGATTTTCTTAGAATCAGATATTTCATGAACTTGTATGGCTCCATTTGTCTTTTTTTTCTTTTTTTTTTTTTTTAGCTGAGGACCGAACCCAGGGCCTTGCACATGCTAGGCAAGGCTCTACCACTGAGCTAAATCCCCAACCCCATTTGTTTTTAAGAGCCGGGCGGTGGTGGTGCACGCCTTTAAGCCCAGCACTTGGGAGGCAGAGCCAGGCAGATCTCTGTGAGTTCGAGGCCAGCCTGGGCTACAGAGTGAGTTCTAGGACAGGCTCCAAAGCTACACAGAGAAACCCTGCCTTGAAAAACCAAAAAAGAGAGAGAGAGAAAGAGACACACACACACACACACACACACACACACACACACACACAGAGAGAGAGAGAGAGAGAGAGAGAGAGAGAGAGAGAGAAATGAGACCTTATGCATCTTCCACAATATTTATTCCTAGACGTTTGATATGGAAATGAATAGGGTTAACTAATTGTACTTCTCTGTTTCATACTTATTCTGTTCTTGAATTGCTGTTGGTATCAAAAAACTATTTTACCTTAAATCAGAGATAATGTGGATAGCAGCACACTATATAGAGGATCTCCAGAAATTAATAATTTAAAAATACAACATAGTTTGCCAAACTTTCGTTGTAAAACATTCTTGCACCTAATATTTGTATTTTGAAACAGAATGTTTATGAACATAATTTACAACTGTAAAATATTAAAATATGAATACCTAAGGAATGGTTACTGAGTGGTGTATTTCCTAGCTAAATGGAATGATAAACAATTTAGGTATATGGCTTTAGCTTCTGTAGGAAAATCATAACAGTCACTGTGGTTTCACATACTTGAGAGTGGAATTAAGTGTCAGGGCATGTATCAGGGTTAAAGTAATAGGACCTAAGAGTAGTCAAGTGCGGTGGCACTCGCCTTTAATCCCAGCACTCGGGAGCCAGAGGCAGGCGGATCGCTGAGTTCAAGACCAGCCTGGTGTATATGTCCAGTTCTGGGCCAACCAGGGATACATAAGGAGACCCTGTCTCAAAAAACGAACAAAAATAAAAGATCTAAGAGGATATATGTGTGTGTATATTAATATGTTTTATACTTGTAGCATAATAATACTAAATCCATGATATAATACAGTATAATATACAGATAGGACATGAATTTGCTTTCATACTCGTGACACTTTTTCCATGGCAGAACTTTATTTTTATTAACTTGGAATGAGGGAAAAATCTAATTGTAACCTGTCAGGAAATTACTTAAACAATTTAATCCTTAATTTCTTCATCTGCACTCACCTTTGGAAAGAGTTGGAGCAGTATCTAGCACTTAATAAGTACTTAAACATTTGTTTTTCTGAAATCTTAAGCACTAAACACATGTGTTTACCTTGATTAGCATCTTCAATACTTTATATGTAATAGACTATGCAGATGCTGTCTCTTTGTTCTTGGAGCTTGCTTTTACATTTATACGTATACCATTATGTGTACTACATCATGTTTGTAATAAGGCCAACGAGTACGTCTTCATGCTTATATGAGGTACTGTAGTTGTTTGTTGAACATGTACTCACTACCTCTTTGCAGCGCTGGTGGTGTTTGATCTGCTCGGGTGAAGGAAATGTTGGTTATTTGCCTTGTGGGTTGAGTTCTGTGTTGGCCCCCTGTGCTGCTGCTGCTGCTGGGGTTCTCACTGATTCATAGATGTCTTTCTTGATTGAGCAAGTTACTTCCTAACTTTGTAGTTGAAGAGTTTATTCTAAATGATTACAACTTTGATTTTATTATTATTAAAATTCTCCTAATTGTGTTCTAAATGAGTATATCAGGAACCCTTCTTAATGATACATACTTGCCTTAAAACTAAATTAATTTTTTGTTTGATTTTTGAGGTCTCAACTATGTGGCCTTGTCTACTTGAAACGCATTAAGATCTGCTTTCCTCTTTGCTAGGATTAAAGGCATATGCACCATGCTTGGTTCATATTAATTATTGAGACAAGTTTTCCTATGTAGTTTAGGCTGGTCTCAAACTCAAGAGTCCTCCTGCCTCAAGCCTCCCAAGTACTGAGATTATAGGTATGTGTCACTATGCCCAGCTCAAATGCTGAAATTTAAACTTTGGGTTTATATTTCATAATTATATTTTGGTTTTATTTATAGATGCCAGAAGTGGGTTGAGAATTGTAGGAGAGCAGACTTAGAAGATAAAACACCTGATCAACTAAATAAGCATTATCGACTATGTGCCAAACACTTTGAGACCTCTATGATCTGTAGAACTGTAAGTAATAGCCAGCTTGGTTTCTCTTTCTCTTATTATGTCTCCCTATTCCCTACTGTTTAAGTTGAAGATACGTTTGGAGTTCAGTAGTAGTAGTTGTTTGTTCTCAAAAACTTGACTTTTTCCCCCATTCCCCCCTCACTAGAGGTAACAACTTTTAAACTTAAAGAAAATATAAGTGTATAATACTGTGGCTGTTCATTTCAAGCAACTTTTCTATAGTTTTTTATTTGTTGTTGTTTTTTTAAATGTTGTTCTATGGATAGAGCCTTCTGTATACTATGCAAGTGCTCTACCACTGAGTGAGCCCCAGCCCCTCTCTAGAATATTCTTGTGAATGACAGTCTCACCTTGGAATGAATGATGCCCCTTATGTTCATAATTTGAATATCCTCTTAACAACCAGCACTTACTTTGTTCCCACTATTAAATTGTTAAGGGCTAGCTAGAACAAGAATCCATATCACACAAGTAACATAAAAATGTTCTCACACCCAGACCTTGCCCAGGGCCCATTTCTAAAGAGATCAGACCAAAATCTTAAGATTTCTGTTGTTCTAGGATTCTGTTACTGCTGTGATTCATAAAAGCCAGAAACAGGCAGATTTGATTGACATGTATGAAACACTATAGAGACCGATAAGGAAGAGTTTGGTAAATCCACAGTGTTCTTATGTGTAACTAATGTTTTGTATTAGGTTTGGATAGATATAAACTTGACTTGAAGGTATACTATATATTATTATGCAGCAATTTATTTTGATATTTTTTAAGATACATTTTGCAGAGGCATCAGAAAACTAAAGAATGATTGGGTTATTTTATTTCTCAATATTAATTGAATCAGATACTTGTGAAGTCATGGGAGTGAGCCAGTTCCAGTTCAACAATGTAATCACAAATATTTGAGGGATTTTTTTTAACCTTGCTTTGTTAAAAGCACTAATGTTGATCAGCCCAAAGATTTTATATGTTTTAAAGGCAAATTACTTTTGTGTTCCTGACATTCAGTTAAAATATTACAAATTATTTTAAAATACATAAGCCATGCAGCTTTAGTTTTTTATTTTACTATAGTAAGTATCATCTTTTAACTGTATAATTCCAGCCTGATTAATTTGAGAAATTTAAAATATAGCTCACTAATGTAGCTGATTTTATTCAGTGTTTAGAATAGAAAGATTAACTAATTTTACTTTTTTAAATCCCAAATGATTCTTTCACCTTGAGTAAATTAACCCAAATGTGAGAAATGTTCTTTCTGTATGTGTAGTGCAAGCAGCTTGAAAGATGGCTTACATGATAGCATTGAAATATGGAAGCTTGTTGGCTTTACTGGTTTGGCATTGAAGATCTTGTAACATACATGAGTAGTTCTGCCAAAGCCAAAACTTTTATCTTTGATGCTAGAATAAGATCAGTATAGTTATTTTAAATTAGCAAAGATTAAACCGTAATATAGAGTTAGAATTGTTCGTATGAGTTAGATATAATCTTATACCATATGTATTTATAAATGAGTGTAGAATATCTTTTTTATTTATATTCTAGTTTTTCTGATCTTTGCTTTGTCTGCTAGTTTTGAACTTTTTAATTCTTTAGAATATCTCATCCTTCCCAGAATCACCTATTTGATGTGGACTGTGCTTAATTTTGAGAATTTAGCTTAGTAAGAAAGATGAAAAACTCAGGGTATCATAGGTTTTGCCTTTCTCTGTAGCTTTGTCCATACCAATCCCAACCCAAACTTCCTGGTAGACTCAGAGTTCGTAGTCCAGCATAGAAGCCAAGTATTAAGAAATTACATTAGCCGGGCAGTGGTGGCGCACGCCTCTAATCCCAGCACTCCGGAGGCAGAGCTAGGTGGATCTCTGTGAGTTCGAGGCCAGCCTGGGCTACCGAGTGAGTTCCAGGAAAGACACAAAGCTACACAGAGAAACCATGTCTTGAAAAGCAAAAAAAAAAAAAAAAAAAAAAAGGAAATTACATTAAAGGCTCATGCCTTTAATTCTAGCACTTGAGAGGCAGAGGCAGGCACATCTTTTGAGTTCGAGGCCAGCCTGGTCTACAGAGTGAGTTCCAGTACAGATTCCAAAGCTACACAGGTAGGATTGAATTAGAAAACACTGACTCTGACTAGTAATTCGGCACCTCTTTGGATGGAATCCGAGGAGTATGTTACACTTAGATATATTTTCCTGTCCTGCCTTCCCAACCTCCCTTACCAAGGTGAAAAAATTTAGAGAAGTCAGCTTTGAAATAATCATTACTTCCAAGAAAGTTCTCTCAAAAGTGTGTGTTTCTCTGTAACTGGAGGGAGAAATCAAAGTCACTTTCTCTTTGCACTAGCTAGTGGGAATAATAGTAATCAGTTACTCTCCTCATTAATTTCTTGTTGTCCCAGCTTCTTGGCTCACTGTAGAAGACTGTCACTATGTAGGTTTAGGTCCAGCTTCTGGCGAGACACAAAGCAGGGCAGAGAAAGGTGCTTCCTCAGTGATAAGATCATTAGGACAGGAAGGGAGTTTAGAAATGCATAATTGAAGTTATGTATTTTATTATCCTTAGTATATATAATTTCATTTTGGAAGACATTGATCTACTTGACACCTGACTCCTATTTAGAACAAGAAACTGGAGTCCAAAAAGTCATTGGTCAGGTTAATGTTTTTACTGTGTCTTGATATTTCCCAGTTCTAACAACAACAGTGGTGTGAATGGCAGGTAAGGAGGGAGCATTGTAATTAAACATAAAAAGGCATAGATAATTTGAGAGACCTGTGATTTCTATAGATTTGGTAGCTAATGGAAGAACAGAACAGATCAGATCTCCAGAAGGGCATTGGATTTTGCAAATGCGTTTTAGTGAAGCCATTAATGTATAATTTTATTTACCTTTTTTTGAAGGACCATCTCTGAATTGATACATTTTCTTTTTCAGAGTCCTTATCGTACAGTTCTTCGAGATAATGCAATACCAACAATATTTGATCTCACCAGTCATTTGAACAATCCACATAGCAGACACAGAAAACGAATAAAAGAATTGGTATGTCTCTGGCTCTACAGCTTTCCTATCTCTCCACAATTCTATTAACTCAAGTATGGAAACATTTATTAACAGTTCATCCAAGTTATTCTGTCTCCCAGCATGCCAGGAAGTGAGCGCTATGCTTATTAAGACAGCTAGTCTGTCTTAGTTCTATTTAAATTGAAAAGGCTCCTCCAGATATAGCTAGTTGATAGTTGTCGACTTGGGACAAAGCGTGCTGTTGATTACAGGCCATTAGCTCATTGCTTTCCTGGGACTGGTAGCAAGGAGAATGAAATTGGCATGTTTCTGGACTTCAGCACAAAGGGATAAAGAAAAGGAAAGTATTAGAATTTGAGATCTAGATTGTTTAGAGATGAGAATTTTAATATTATTGTTGACAGAGTCCAGAAAAAGTTTAGAATGTCATATAATTTATTTATATGTGCTTTTATAATCCTTTGCTACCTTTTAGCTCTGATAGCTGAAACCTACCTATCTTTTGTTGACCTTAGATGAACACCATAATTTACACATTACCCCTATCAAGGCCTCTTTAATTCAATTTCTTAAAATTATGTAATTATTTATTAGGCACACATGCAATGGCAACATGCATGTGGACACCAGAAGACAAATTTTAGGATTGGTCACTCCTACCTCAGGAGCCTGGGATAGGCTTGTGAGGCACATGCAATTTCTTGTTAATCCTTCTTATTGGCTCAGCTCCCCTTATATCATTTTGAAGACAAGTTCCTGTTAGCTCTTCAGAGGCTGTTTTGTTTCAAGAAAAATTTGCATGTTGTAGACACTGCTCCTGAAAGTTAGGTGGGACTCAGTGAAGTCCTCTAGGCTTGGAATGGGTAGGAGGGTTTTTTTGCCTGTGCAGTTTCTTGATTTTTCTCTGCTTGCAGTTTACACAAACTCTTCTTGTGTTTCCTAAAGTTTGTGACCTCCATTTAGAATTGTTTAATGCTTCACTTTCTCTGTTCCTAAGCTACTTCAGTAGTGTTTTCAGAGTCGGTAGTTAATCAGCAACCACTATTGTGAATTGTTTTGATAGTTTCTTTCCTCTTGATTTGGGGGGTATACTTTTTTTTTTTTTTTTTAACTTTTCCTAGCTTCCTGAATGTTTTGCCTCACATGTGTGTCTCAAGCCAGTTTAGAGATATGATGCTTGCCCTGCTTAGCTGGCAGTATTTTGTAATCTCCTTTAGTTCTTTAAGATTATTGTTTTTATTATGAAATTTTTTGTTTGTTTGTTTGTTTTTAGTTTTTTGAGACAGGGTTTCTCTGTGTAGCTTTGCGCCTTTCCTGGAACTCACTCTGTAGACCAGGCTGGCCTCGAGCTCACAGAGATCCGCCTGGCTCTGCCTCCTGAGTGCTGGGATTAAAGGCGTGTGCCACCACCGCCCAGCTTGTTTTTATTTTGAAAACCTCTTTGTGTTGTTTATTTCAAATGTTAGATGGTGCACAGAGGGCACCTATAGTCCACAGGATCCTATATGTGTGTCTCCATTGTCCATGAAGACTGGTACTTCCTCAGGTGATGCACTGTTCTTCCTGAAAGCTTTCTGAAGTGTTTTATTGTGGACATTTAAATTTTATTCAATAGGACGAGGGATATAGTCCAGTGGTACAATGCTTGCCTGGCATTTGCAGGGCACTGGGTTCAGTTCCAAGTACCACCAAAACAATTAAAAACAAAAACCAAGTGCCATAGTGTATTTTCATTGCCTTTATTATCTGGTCTGGTGATAATTTTACTTCTCAGGACTTACTCTTTTGTGCTTATTTGTCCTTCCTCATTTTCCCTTTCTGCTTCTCTGGGATTTGTCATAGATGAGTGCAGCAGTCCTTTGCACCAGCTGTTGTATCCCTACTCTGCCTTCCATGGCAGGCTACCTCCACACTTGCTGTCCTTTACCTGTTACCCTCTGTACTGGGGCTGGGAGAAACGACTGTCCGATTTAACCAGCCTGCTAAAGTTCTTGTTAGTAGTGTCCATACCCATCAGGTGCCCTGCTTTCTCTGGCTTTCATTGGCACTGTTGTTTTCCTGCCACAGATAGTAGTAGATTGTCTTGAGGGGAGAATAAAAGACAAATCTGGACGTTCTTTCTCGGTCTACTTGTGATTGTCGGTTTGGCTACATAGAGTATATTCTGTATTCTTTGTCTTCTGGCTAACACTGTCACTTGCTTTCTGTGCACTTCCCATTAGCTGTCACTAAGTTCTGTGATTCAGCAGCCTCCTTGTTTTGTGACAACTTTAGGGTTAGGTTGGGAAGAACCATTGTATTCTCTTGAGTTTGATACTAAGTGCTGTGGTGTGCCTTCATCCCATTTATCATTCAGTACACATTTGTCCAGTTAGGATCCTTCGGGGAGAAAGTAGCTTAAATAACACGTGCTTTCTCTTCTAGTACGTTGTTATAAGCTTGGAATCATGAGCACATTACATAGTTTTGGTTTCCTATCATCTGTTTGAAGAATGTATTCCACGTGAAGAATTAGTGCTCTTTGGAGCTAAGGATGTAACTTAGTTGATTGGGTTTGACTCCTTGCACTACATAAACCAGTACTGGGAGGTGAAGGTAAGAGGATCCGAAGTTCAAGGTCACCCTCAGCTACTTAGTTCAAGACCACCTGGAATACACAAGACACTTTCTTCAAACAACAGTGACAAGACTCCTTACACTCTTAAATGAGAATTTTTTTGCTCAAATCGGGCTTTTTAAAGTCTAAGATATTTATTGGAGATGGTTGACTTAAATATTTTCTTCTTTTTTAGAGTGAAGATGAAATCAGGTCACTGAAACAGAAAAAAAGTAAGTGATAGTGTTAATGACTCAGCGTCTGAAGGCCTTTTAAAAAGGCCTTGACCTGGTAAGAACAAATAAATTGAGCGTGAATATAAAAGTGTGCTTGGCTTTGTCCTGCAGCCTAGAGTTGTTGGAAACTGCAATCTTAGTTCATCCTGTATCTGCAAAGGATTGTTGTGCTGTGTGCATTGCTGTGTACAGAGCATAGTGGGAGTGCCTTCTCCCTCCAGGTGCTCTCAGTGTGGTAGGGTGGCAGGCCACAGAGTGTCCCAGTAGGGAAGGCATGCTCCAAGAAAGCCAGCCAGTCCAATTCTACCTGTGCACCTTGTAGAGCATAATTATTTCTTGTCTATAAAGGCAGTTGGTACTTTTGAGTGTAGTGATGACAAAGTCTTTGTAGGTGCTGATGTGTAAGCTGTGCCATCAAAGGATGAGGCTAGAAGTTGTTTCTGTTCTTACCAGTTGACACCATTTCTCCTCCTTTATCTTCTTCTCTTGCTGCTGTAGACACAAGCTTTGACTGGTGTCATTCTATCTTCCTGGTGCTTTGTTTAATTCTCACAGTAGCTACATGATAAGCAATATTTCTTCTTTATAGATGAGGAAACAGACTCAGCAAAGAAAGACAGGAAAGGTATTCTGTGTAAACCTAGAGTAGAACAAAACAAGCTGCTCCATTGAAGTAAGGACACTCACTTAGATGTTGTCAGGGTTTCTGATAGCCGGTGGTGCTTAACAAAGGAACCCAGAGGAGAGAGTGCAGAGCTTCGAATTTGCAGCACTGTGAGCTGCTAGCCGCAGGGACCACTGAGGAGTTTGTAATTCGGTGATAACATGACCAGGACTCCATGCAGCACTCTGGACTAGGAAAGGCAACTGTGTAGGCAGAAGAGCTAGAACTGGAAGAACTTGTATGTAGGAGATTCACATAAAGAATGGTGTCCAAACGGAGAGAGACGGTTTTCACTCTATATTCTTTGTGCTTTAAGAAGCATCTTTTGGAAATAATATAGTAGAACTAATACTTGATCAGAAGTGAAGGAATAAAGGAGGCAGAGAGAAGGTAGGGGCAGCAAGGAAGGCAGACCTCCAGGGTAACCTCTTTCTCGGCGGTATATGTATTAGAGGAGGAATCGTGTGCACTGAGGAGGATTGTGGAGGAATCTCCCCTGGCCTCACTGAGCCGTGCTGAGCTCTGAGAGCCTGGGATGCCTAGAAACACAGCTTACACCACAGTCCAGTCACACTAGACTCCTCTGTATCCTCTGCCACCCTAGTGCTTTGATTGGAGTGTGTAGACCAGCCACGTGATGTACCTTCCTTGCCCGTGTCCCCTGTACTCATGTAATTATCTAATGCAACTTCTGTTCAGGGGGTTTCTGACCCTCCCAGTGATGCTGTACAATTTTTGGTGGCTTTCTCATAGACCTAGCCTTTTTTGGGGGGGAGGGGAAGTTGAGACAGGGTTTCTCCATGTAGCTTTGGAGCCCTTCCTGGAACTTACTCTGTAGCCCAGGCTAGACCTAGGCTTTTAAGAACTGGGTTTTAAATGATTCTTCAGATCTTAATTTTTTTCTTGGGACCATTACTGACCTGTGTGACTATACACAGGGCACTTTCCCCATCCAGATTTGAAAAGACTAGGCTGAGCTTGCTAATACTCTAATATTAACCTCACCCCTATTATATGAATCTATATTATGTTGTTTTTTGTAGAGCTGTCTTCCATATAGAAGTATAGCTTAACATTTAGAGAGAGGCAGCATCTCTGGATCTTGGATGTCATTTCTGTCCTGTCATTTTATCTGTGGCCTGGGGCAGCTTATTTACTACCATTATTTGTCAAGTGGGTTAACACCGTCTGCCTGAGGGAAGTCATGTGATATGTGCGAAATGTAAAAATACCTGTGGAAATACTTTCTTTCATCTTTTTTTCCCTCACGGTATGGACTATCTGCCATTCATGTTAGTAGTTTGTGAAATACCTTGTAATATAATTAAAAATGTTCCTGCTTCATAACAGCATTTAAAAGATCTGCCCACAGCATTTGTCTCTCCTTTTACTAACTTAGTTTGTATCCTATTCTGTTGATGTTCTATTAATGGTGAATGAGTGAGTTTGTAGATTTTAAATATGTAGCCAATCAAAAGTGTAACCTAGTTTGTCTTTTGTGGTTCCTCATGAATTTGTTTGTAAAACTAACCCTTTGTTTTCCAGTTGAGGAAACTTCTGAACAAGAACAGGAAATTAACAGCAATGCTCAGAACCCCAGTGCAGAAGCAGGGAACCAGCAGGATGGAAACGTGTTACCTTTGACCCTTGAAGAGAAGGAGAATAAAGAGTATCTCAAGTCATTGTTTGAGATTCTGATTCTCATGGGAAAGCAGAACATACCCTTGGATGGGCACGAGACAGATGAGATCCCAAAAGGCCTCTTTGCTCCAGATAACTTTCAGGCGCTCCTGGAGTGCCGAATCAACTCTGGAGAGGAGGTCCTTCGGAAGCGCTTCGAGACCACAGCGGTGAACACGTTATTCTGCTCCAAAGCACAGCAGAGACAGATGCTGGAGATCTGTGAGAGCTGCATTCGGGAGGAGACGCTCAGGGAAGTGAGAGACTCACACTTCTTTTCCATCATCACAGACGATGTGGTGGACATAGCAGGAGAAGAGCACTTGCCCGTGCTGGTGAGGTTTGTCGATGAAGCTCATAACCTGAGAGAAGAGTTTGTGGGCTTCCTGCCCTATGAAGCTGATGCAGAAATTTTGGCTGTGAAATTTCACACTACAATAACTGAGAAATGGGGATTAAATATGGAGTATTGTCGTGGTCAGGCTTACATTGTGTCCAGTGGATTTTCTTCCAAAATGAAAGTTGTCGCTTCAAGACTTTTAGAAAAATACCCCCAGGCAATCTACACACTCTGCTCTTCCTGTGCCTTAAATTCGTGGTTGGCAAAGTCTGTCCCTGTGATAGGGGTATCCGTGGCTTTAGGAACGATTGAGGAAGTCTGTTCTTTTTTCCACCGATCACCACAGCTGCTTTTAGAACTTGACAATGTAATTTCTGTTCTTTTTCAGAACAGTGAAGAGCGGGGTAAAGAGCTGAAGGAAATCTGCCATTCCCACTGGACAGGCAGGCATGACGCCTTTGAAATCTTAGTGGATCTCCTCCAGGCGCTTGTCTTATGTTTCGATGGCATAAATAGCGACACAAACATTAGGTGGAATAACTCGATAGCCGGACGAGCATTCGTACTCTGTAGTGCAGTGACAGATTTTGATTTCATTGTTACCATTGTTGTTCTTAAAAATGTGTTATCTTTTACAAGGGCCTTTGGGAAGAATCTCCAGGGACAAACTTCTGATATCTACTTTGCAGCCGGTAGCTTGACTGCAGTACTGCATTCGCTTAATGAAGTGATGGAAAATATTGAAGTTTATCATGAGTTTTGGTTTGAGGAAGCCACAAATTTAGCAACCAAACTTGACATTCAAATGAAACTCCCAGGGAAATTCCGGAGGTCCCAGCAAGGTAACCTGGAACCTCAGCTAACCTCGGAGAATTACTATAAAGACACCCTCAGTGTTCCAACAGTGGAACACATTATTCAGGAACTTAAAGACATATTCTCTGAACAGCACCTCAAAGCTCTGAAATGCCTATCTTTGGTACCCTCAGTGATGGGGCAGCTCAAATTCAACACCTCAGAAGAGCTCCATGCTGAAATGTACAGAAGTGATCTGCCCAATCCTGACACGCTCGCAGCTGAGCTTCACTGTTGGAGAATCAAGTGGAAACACAGAGGGAAAGATATTGACCTCCCATCCACCATTTATGAAGCCCTCCATCTTCCTGACATCAAGTTTTTTCCCAATGTCTATGCCTTGCTGAAGGTCCTATGTATTCTCCCCGTGATGAAAGTTGAGAAAGAGCGCTATGAAAATGGGCGAAAGCGACTCAAGGCATATTTGCGGAACACTTTGACAGACCAGAGGTCAAGTAATTTGGCTTTGCTTAACATAAATTTCGATATAAAACATGATCTGGATTTAATGGTGGATACATACATCAAACTCTATACAAATAAACCAGAGCTTCCTACAAATAATTCAGAAACCATTGAAAATACCTAAAAGATTTTAAAAATGTCTTAACGTTTGCTGTTTGGAAGAAAAGCCGTAAGGTATAGTAGGCCAGTTAATCACTGTATACCTTGTGGCTAGACCTCCAGTTGAATGCATCATTAGCTGTTGGTAATCCACATAGTTAAATGGCCCCCATTTGAACTCTCATGCTTTCAGTATCTGTCTGTTCTTGCAGAAGTTGGCATTGGGAGTGCCAGAATGCCTCCCTGCTAGTGGCACTCTGGAATTGCTTTAGTTAGTCATTTTAGATATAACTTTATCATTGTGGACCCAGTTGTCAGCTGTTGAGTTATCAGGTCTTCGAAAAATGAATTTTATGAAAGATACTTTTATAATGTGTTACGATGAAGTATATCATTGACTTTTGACTTGTAGGAGTTATGGGTGTTTAAAATTTATGGTAGCAGCACTTGAAAGGCAGAAGCATGAGGATCACAAGCTTTAGGCCAGCCTGGGCTACATAGTGAGACTCTGTCTCAAAAAAACAAGGGCTGGGGTATAGCTTAGTGGAGCACTTGTCTAGCATGTGTAAGCTCATGCCTCAGCACTGCAAAATCAACAAAGCAACAACATCTACCTGTGATAAACAGTCACAGGAATCACAGAGTTTATGAGCTCAGCCAGCAGGTTTCAGTGGAGTTCTGTGAGCATGGCAGGACCTCAAAGGAACAAGTGAATGGCAGAACCAGGCACTGTTGCTCCCCATTTGGTTGTTGCTGTTTACATTCCTTTGTTGAGCCCACATTTTCATAAGCTTTTTCACAAGTAAATTCACTTCTGCTTCACGATGAAGACAGACAAAGGCCATCCATACAGGCAACTACTGGCTTGTCTGTTTTCTTCACTCTTTTTACATGAGTATGTCTGTCTACTGCCTCATCTTGATTTATAAGCAAAACTTACAAAAATAAATGTTTTGTGGTTTATCTAAATAATACAGAAAATATTACTGTTATTTTTGGTGAATAAGATCAATTTTGTACAGTTTATTTCAATCTAAATAAAATGTGAATTTTGTTTAAATTTCAATTGAGGTATTTTTGGTGGGTCAGAACACACTCTTGTGTATTTTCTTAAAATGATTATTTAATAATTAGCCTCATGATTTACAATTCAAGATGAAATACTTTCTAGTTTTTCTTTTTTGGTACATGGTTTAAAGTGTAGGAAAATAATTAAAAGTAAGAAATTATTAATTATATTGTTTATCTAACTCATTTGTTAAATATATACTGTGGCCCCTGCTATAGGTTGTTGGGGCTGTGTTACTGTTGCTGATTAGAGTGTCTGGGTGAATTTCATAATTGCTGTTGGGCTGTTTTTTTGTCGAAGTTAGTTAATATTTGTTTGTTTGTTTGTTTGTTTATTTGGAGCTGAGGATCGAACCCAGGGCCTTGCGCTTGCTAGGCAAGCGCTCTACCACTGAGCTAAATCCCCAACCTGAAGTTAGTTAATATTATTTGAGCCTCAGATAGCAGAATTGGATGAATTTGCTGCAGCACTGGGCAAGCCCGGTAGAAGTGTCAAATCAGAACATGTTGCCTATGCACGTTATAAAAGATGAAACGACTTTATTTTGTTAGCACTCTGCATGATGTTTCTGTCTTTAACAGAGAGGGCTGACCAATTCAGGGTGACGGTGAAGGAGATCAGCCCTGGCCTATGGTTTGTATGAGTTCTTGGGACACTTACAAAGTGTTGTGACTGGCACGGTCTGTTTCCTCCATCGTAAGGCGGTGCTGTGGGGATTAGGTAATTTGTTGTTAATGCCCGGTTGCTGCCCATACTTAATGGCTTAAAGAGACGATTTCACTTTTCATAGTTTTGAGGTTGGCTAAATGATTCTTTGAAAGGGTCATGTGGGCTTTCTGCCTTTCATTGGAAAAACTGTTGAGGTCAAGGTAGGATGGCCAGGTCTCTCCATGTGTGTTTTGGGGAACACAATACCACCACACATGTGCTCTTTTATATCATTGTAGCCCTTAAAGGGTACCTTCAAAGTCTGGACTCAGGCACTTAGGAAATATCCCTTATACCACATATTGTCAAAGCAAGTCACTTGACTAGCCTAGGTGGAAGGGATAAGCAAATAAATTCCCTTAGACAGCAGTAGTTGCAAAATAGGTCCTGTTTTCAGTCCACCACAACCATGTATCCAGACGCATTTGAAGGTGCCTTCTTTTGGGTATGGGTATTCTCTAATTTGGGGCTTTGTGGAAAATGTGAAGGCCTCCTGCATGCCAGGCAAGCATTCTGCCAGAGCTGCACCCTGGCAAAAGCCCTAGTTTGTTCAAAGGTTTTCATGCCAGGTGTGATATATGAGGATCTAAAACGGGATTTTTGTGAGTTTCTGACCAGCCAAGGTTATAATCGTGAAAACCCTGTTTCAATAGGCAGAAAAAAGATTTTCACAGATAGATCCTTGATAGTGGTTTGAGTTCATGGTAGTTGCACAGATGAGAATTTCTATTTGTTAAGATGAGGTAATTAGCTGGGTGGTGGTGGCACACGCCTTTAATCCTTGGAAGGAAGAGGCAGGCAGATCTCTGTGAGTTCAAGGCTAGCTTGGTCTATAGATCAAGTTCCAGGACAATTATGGCTACATGGGGAAAACCTGTCTCAAAAAAAAAAAAAAAAAAAAAAATTAGGATATTAGAAAATGGTAACTGTGGAGGCTAGTTATATCACAAGTATGCCAGGCTCCACAACTAAATATTGTCAATAACCAAGTACACTTACCTAAAGATCTTACAGCCTAGAGTTGGCCTGTGGATTACAACTGTATTTTCTTAAAGATTAATTTTTATTTAAAGTTGTGTGTATGTATGGGGGGGGGGGGAATGTGTGTTTATGAGTACAGGTGCCCTCAGGGTTGGAGGCACTGAAGCTGGAGTTAACAGATGGTTGTGAGCTGCCAGACATGGGTGCTGGGAACTGCCTGGTCTTCTCCAAGAGCAGTAAACTCTCTTAACCACCTAACCATTTCTCTAGCCCCTCCCCCAACTGTACCTTTAAATAACCATACACACAAAATATACAACTTCAGTAGATTAGATTTATTAAAATTAAAGCAAAGGAAAATATCCACAAAAGCCTTGTGCAGTTTGAAGAAAAAGTCTATCTAGACAGCTTGCAAAATGTTGTGAGAAATATATTCAAGAATTAACATCTAATTACAGGAATTTTTGCTCTTGACATTTACTTTTGCTTCTGGAGGAAAAATTACACAATTGAATCCTACTGTAGGCTGGTGGCCCTATAAAATAGATGGGAACAGTTCCTTCATTCAAATTTGCATGTAATTTCTATTGCATTCTTAGATGGACTCTGGAAAGGTCAGTAGTGGTCTGAGCTGGAAGAACCCTCTTCTCGAGATCAACCCCTTAGTAATAATTTAGCCAGATCTGATTTATTTTCATTTCTTCTGGGGGTTGGCCACTTTTTTACGCTGTGTAAAGTGAAGTGATTCATCAGGCACAGGAATGTTGCACTTGCAGTGTTTGTTAATATTTATATGATATTTCAGAGCTGACAAAGCACCTTCATTATCTCATTCCTTTCCCAGGGTAATTTGGGCAGGTATTAGCCCCATTTTTCAGTTAAGAAAGCAAGCACACAGAGGTAAATTAATTGTCCCAAATTAAAAAGCTAACCAGTGCCAGAACCAGAAACTTCAGCCCAGGCATTTGATCTTAAAATTGATTATGAAAGCCACTTCATTCTTAAGGTTTGTAAAAGAAATATTTGCCTTGGACACGGACTTCTTTTATGTTCTTGCTTCATCCATTGCCAGCTTTCAGCACAACATAGAAAATGCACTCATTATAGTCGACGTGGGTTTCTTGGGGGGAGGGGGGGCTGGAGCCTGCAACTTCTGAGGCTTTGCAAACTGGATGTAGAAATGATGCTGTCTTTGTTCGGCTGCCAAGACACTACCACAGAGGGCTGTGGGTCCAGGTCCATTTATTTCACGAGTGGGTGCAGCTTTCTCCTTGCCATCGTCAGAGGCTGCTCTTGCCAGCTCTCTATGGCCAGGAAAAGCAAAGTCATTTTTAGTATAGATTAGCATAAAAATGTCTCGTAGGTCAGCTTCAGGAAATAATTACTGACTTAGGAACAATAAGTCTGATCTATAGGTTGGCAGTTCATTTCCAGACCTGTTTTTATGCCCCTTATTTCTCACCATGAAAACTATATAAATAGAACACACTACATGCCACTGTATTTGTGTCCATAAATTACTGGGACAGAGTGAACAACAGACTTCAAAACTAAGTAGAGGTAGTAAATCTGCCCTCTTTTTAATGAGTTTAAATTTACAGTAGTAGTTTGAACATCTGGAAGTTTAAAGCCCTAATTCGTTCCAAATGTTCGACAGGGATATACTGCAAAAGAGGATATTGTAATTGAGGGATCAAGAAAACCGTTGACTCAGTCAAGGCTTTCTATTTTCTCTATGTACATTAATCACTATGCACAGGAGGCTGACAGCAAAGAAGACCTGGACCCAAATATCCAAGTTGACTTCCATGAGTAGCTTTCACAGGATAGGAGGAGTGAGTTTAAATGCTGCTAATTAACATCTGGGAGATAGTGGGCAGTGCTTCCGTTCTCATCTGCTGCTTTATTCTTAAGGACATAAGAATGAGGGGGGTTTGAATTATTAAAACTGGACTTAGAAAAATCAAAACTTCTGACTTCTAAATTGTAATTTTGATTAATGGGTCTTGTAATCCAAGAATCTGGTCTGCAGCCAACACCTAGCACTAGACTAAGCATTCATTTAATGTAGTTAGCAGAGTCCCTGTGGGATGCTTGTGAGGTGCCGGTTGGGTTTTCCTATAGCAGCAGGGGAGTTACTATTCACAGTAGCAGCTTCTGCTAGCTGCTTTGGTGTATGCCAGGCCTGTACTGAGGTGGTTTGCCTGGCCCATCTAGATGAAACCTCTACTCCATAAAGGAGGTACTTGTACCCCCTTTCCAGGTGAGCTATGGAACCGGGGTTCCAGTATGATGTGAAGGTTTGCAAATCTAATGTGTTGACTTCATTGCTTCTTACCCTCATTTCAAATGTTAACATTGCATGGCTGCAATGCTCCAACCATTTAGCTTCAGGCACAAGGCTAAGAATCTTGGGCACAGAGAGTGGAGCAAAGCCTGTGCTGTGGATACAAAGGTGAATAAGATGAAATCCAGGCCTTCAGTGAGCTCAGTCTTGTGGGGGAGCCAGACATGCAAGCTGGGGACCACTCAGGGCTACAGGTAGAGAACTGTAATCGGCCATCCTAACTGGAGCACATTTCAGAATGCAAGGATACTCTCAAGATAGCATGAATGGACTTTTCAGAGCAATGAAGAACTTTTCAGATCACCTTCTCTAAGGAAACTTCAGGTGTGAGAAGAGGATTTTAGCCATTCAGATCTAGGGAACAAGTCTGAAGCCACTGAGAAATAACATTTGCTAAGAGGTAGATCTTTGAAAGTGGTGTTTACAAGTAACTGAATGGCCCCAAATGTTTTCAAGTTTCTCTTGTTTACTTCCTGGTGAAAACAGGGCTGTTATTTTGATAGTCATCCCCCAAAGAGATAAAATATTGGTAACTGATACCTTGTATGCAAGGCCCAAGAGTATGTTATTCTGCTTCCTGACACCAATATTGTCCATGTTACATTGAATTCTGCATAGTAGAGAGTATATTAGTTGGGGTTCTCTAAAGGAACCAACGTGTGTGTGTGTGTGTGTGTGTGTGTGTGTGTGTGTGTGTGTGTGTGAAAGAGTGTGAGAGAGAGAGAAGAGAGACCCTGTGTGTGTGGGGGGGGGGGATTTATTAGTGGTTTACAAGCTGTTGTCTAGTAACAGCTGTCTCTCAAAGGAAAGACCAAGAATCCAGTAGTTTTTCAGTCCTGAAAGCTGGATGTCTCAGCAGTCCCAATCTGGTGCTGGAGTCTCAGAGGATCCCTGGAGAGATGCTGGTTTTCAGTCTACATTGGAATCCTGAAGAAGGTGAATTTAATACTGGCTGCAGCTACAAGATAATTTTGCTAGTGAGAGTGAGGGCAAGCAGGCAGAGGCAACTGTTTCCTTCTTCCACATCCTTTTATCTGGGCTGCACCAGGTGTGGCCCAGATTTAGTGTGGGTCTTCCTGCTCCAAATTATCTGATTAAGAAAACCCAGCAGTTTGGGTTTTAGTTTATTCCAGATGTAGTTAAGTTGACAACCAAGATTAGCCATCATATGGAGATTGAGAGCTGGGAGGCATCTTGGAGGCTACATAGACAGCCATTCATTTTGCAGAGAACTGAATGGGACAGCTTTCTCCAGATCCCACCCCTGGAAGGTGGCAGAGGCCAGGGGTGAGCATAAGTGTCCTGTGGGTGCTGTGTTTTGTCATACCACACAGAAGAAAGACTGAATCATGTCTTGGCAGGTGAGCAATGTCTGCCCTTTCAACTATTACTAATGTAAACAGTAATCCTGGATGGGTGTCAGCTTTACAGGGGAGAGATTTATTAGGCCAGGGTCTGGGGTTAGTACTTGGTACACTGCTGGGTTTTGTTACCATACAAGTTTGCTCTAAAAATACTTGTTATTGATTGCATTTTTTAAAAAGTGTGCATGTGCATGCATGCTTGTGCATGAATGCCTTTACATGTTTTCTATATCGCTCTATGTTCTATAATCCATGTTTTTCTTCTCTTAGACTCCAGTAGCACGCTCAAGGAGAAATTTCAGTATTATTTATGACAACATTTTCCTTCAAGAATGTGTTATTTTGTTGCCCTTAGTATGCGCCGTGCCAGCTATTACGCTGGGTGTTTCATCTGCAAAGGCTGTACCCTAGAGACGACATGCTAGTGTGCTCATTCTTCAAGCCCAGATGCCTACAACTACCGCTTTCCCCGGTGACCACCCTTCCTGCCACCACCCTAGTCCACACTGTCGTCATCCTTTACTTTGCCTTTCCTTCTGAGTGTCTTCTCCAGTGTGGTTAGAGTACAAATGTCCTCCACACTGAGGCAACTGATCATGAGTGAGGGCACAATGTCAACTCTCCGTGCCTACCAATGGCCTCATCTTTAATGATTTCCTTGGGCTTCTCTCTTTCACCCAGCCTATACAGAGAAGCATGTTTAGGATGCCCTTGAGAGCTGCTGGAAGAGCACTTTCCTGTCGTCCAAGAGGCCCAAGTTCAATACCCAGTATTATAAAAAACGAAACACGGTCTGTGAGCTGTCAACCTCACCTACTCTAAGCTTGCTTCTTGTATCATTTGCCTTTTTGTGTCTGAGTTAACCTCCACAGAGGAGTTTTCTGTTGGTCAGTGGTTTCAGTTGTTCCCAGCCTGTGGGTTGCAATTCCTTTTGGTGTTGCATATCAGATATTTACATTATGGTTTATAACAGTAGCAAAATTATGGTTATTAAGTAGCAATGAAATAATTTTGTGGTTGGGGGGTCACCACAGCATGAAGAGCTGTCGTCTTAAAGGGTTGTAGCACTAGGAAGGTTGAGAACCACTGCTAGAGGCTCCTCAAACCTTCTCTAGAAGGTGGCTTCTCTTCTCTACAAGTTCTAGACCCAGGTCCTGTTCACTCTGGTTGTATCCCTAGCTATCAGGCCAAGCCAGGCAGGCACCAGCTGCTCCGTGCCTTTCTAATGAATGAGCAAAGGATGTCTTAGGACTGATGGGAAATTCGAAGGACTAGAGGACTAGGTGAGAGGAAGAATTTCAGAAGCTAATCTAAAGCCTTGGAATCCTGCTCAGGTGCTGCCCACCAGGCTCTGGTCAAGGGTATTCAAGAGAGGCTGAGCTTAGAGTCCAAAAGTGTGTGAACTGGTCAAGGTCAGTAACTGTCATACCCAAGGTGAATGCGGCAGCATCTGGCTTGCAGTTTCTAGACATATTTATAAAGTGAGAAACACAGTCAAACTCAAACATCATGATCATTAATAAAGTCTGTGATTGGTAAAGTCTCTCCCACAATGTTCCAAGATCTTGAGACAAATCCCCTAGGCCCCACTACACTAACAACCCTGGCATGGGACTCACCACCCTCCCCTGCTATTGGATAACCTCGTAGGTACCACTATCTTACCTCTTCCCTTACTTACCTCTTCCTAGTCAAGCAATCCCTGCCTTGGCCTTTGCTTCCCTTCTCGAACCACAGCCCATATAGTTTTCTTTACCCTCTTTACAGCAGGCCTCTGTCTGAGCTCCTGCCTTTTAGCAGAGAAGGGTAACAGACCTAAAATGGGTGAGTGAAAAGCTGTGTTCTCTAAACTACCTACCACACAATGGCATCTCCCTCAGGATGACAGCTCCTTTTCCTGCTTTGGCATTGCTAGAAAGAGAGAGAATTAATTCAAATTTAAGATCTCTAGCGATGGTGATACTCAAGGTTAAATTTCCTCTGCATAGCATGGAATTTATCCATGTGCTTAAATAATAGAAACCTGGAATTGAGTTCTGTGTGCTGCTGGTTAAGTGTTCTCCCACTAAGCCACATCCCACAGCAGTTAGAATCAGCTGTCCCTCGTATGTTCAGTGCTCACATTTAGGAGGAACAGAATGTTTATCAAATGCCTCCTCTTTGCCAGGCACTGTGAGATGAGTTGGGTATATCATCTCATTTGAGGACCACAATTTGATGAGGTTGATGTATTGTCCCTACAAGTCAACCAAATTTCAAAGAGGTCATTTACCTAAGGCCAGCATCAGTGCAAAGCCAGAGGCCACGGTCTGCACTACTGTGTGGCCAGCCTCGGCCCCATCAAGGTCTTGAAAGTGCACCACAGACCTTACACCTGCTCAGTCCTCATAATAAATAGCTTCTCAGCTGGAGGTAATGTCCCTGAGAGACTTGGCCTCACGTCTCTTTCCTCTGTCCCTGTGGCTTTCTCACCAGGGCCCTTTTGCACTGCGCTGGTTGGAGGGGTCTAAGCTTAGCTCTGAAGATTTGGAGCACTGGTAGAGCATGTGGGAACAATAGGCCTATGCCCTCGGTGAGTATCCTCTTCCTTGGGGAGGCAGGGAAGAGGTTGCTGCCCCTTTCTGCTGAGGAGGGTAGAGGCAGGCCTGGGAGCCTGAGTGAGAGGGTCGGAGTAAGACAGCCACAGGAGAAAGCAGGAGTTTAGATGAAGCCTGGGCTGAGTGCTAACCCGAGGGTCTGTTAGTCATTTTTCCTTACTGTGAAAACTCCGTGAGAAAATAAAGGACAGATTCATCTTGGCTCGAGTTTCAAAGGTTTCAGCCTGTGGCTGGCTGGCTCTGTCATTCCAGGCCTGTGTCAAGGAAGACCGTAGCAGAGAGTGTGGAGGAGCAAAGCTGCCCACCTTGAGGGGGCCTGAAGCAGGGAGAGTACAAAAGGCTGTGAAGAGACTATCCCCTTCAGGGCCATGGCCCCATCGACTTCCTTCTACCTCCCAAAGTTTTTGCCACCTCCCTGTAGCCTGGTAGGCTAAGGTCTAGTCATAGATTGATACACTGGGGATCAAGCTTTTGTATTGTTTTGCTGGGATCAAGCCTTTAATGCATGAGCTTTTGTAGGGCATTTAGAGCTCAACCACACTAGAGACTGGAGCCTTGCGTGAATCATCTCAGCATGTGGCTAGCCTGACTGCTAACCCCTCTCTGGACCCCAGTCTCTTTGTCTGTAAAGCAGGGGTTCATGTCCCCCATGATGAAGGAGAAAATGCCCAGTAACTCATAACACTCTAGTACTTAATTGAAACACTGACAGAAACTTCTGGACGGAATTAGAAAAGATGAGATTCACGCTACCTGGAAGTCTTCCTGGATGTCATCAGCAGGTCAGGATCCTGGCTGTAGTGGACAGCATGGTGGGGAGGCACCAGAGCTTAGAGCAGGGAAAGCTATCACTGGTCTCCTGCCAATCTTCCTCCATTCCTGCCTTCAGTCCTCATGGCTGGTGTCCCGACTCTGGGGTCTAAGAAACAGTTGAGACACCTTTTTGGTTGAGTAGTGTTCAGGGGAACTAAAAAGCACTTCTACACCTGCACTGGTTTTCAGTTGCATCTCAAATCCAAGACCGTTAAATCAAAGGAGGATGTGTATCTTAGAGAGAATAATGATCTGTGCTTTAGAGTTGGAAATATGGAATTCAAGGCCAGCATTCCACTTCCTGCTCTTCCACAGACCAGCTTTGTTATTGCAGGCAGGAAACTTGATTGTGCTGATCAGCTCATCCTCATGAAGGTCTGCTAAATGCTTGGGTGAGCAGTTAAGGCTGATTTGAATCTCAATGTCCCTTCCTTTTGGAAAGAGATCTGCAGAAACAGTATTTATCTCATTAGAAGCTGCTGTGTTTGCAAAACAACTCTGTGCTTTTTGTCCGGAGAGCAGGAGAGCAGATCCTCACCCAGGGGCTGCATTGCCCCTCCTGTTGTATTGCCAGTGTCTGGAGACATTTTTGGCTCTCACAACTATGGAGAGGGGCCACCCCAAGGGAACGGGCCAGGAGGGCAGCAATGTATCCTACAATGCAGGGGAGCCTCAAATGTACAGGCTGGGGTTGAAACAAGGAGGACAGACTAGATCCCAGGTGCCCGGATTGGACCCGGCCTGTGTATCTTGGGGTTGTTTCCTTGACCTCTGTTCCTCGGTGGCCTTCGTTGACAGGACTGACAGTAGAGCTGTGGTGTGTTAGAAAAAAAAAAAGAGGGCTATCAAGATGGCTCTGACTGTGAATGCCCCTGCAGCCATGCCTGACGGCCTGAGTTTGATCCCTGGGACCCATATGATGGAAAGAGAACCAACTCCCAAGGGTTGTCCTCTGACCTCACATGCATGCTATGGCACATGCAAGTGTTCATGCTCACATGTGCTCTTGCGCACGTGCGCACACACACACACACACACACACACACACACACACAATGTAATTTTTAAAAGTTCTGTGAGGATCCCATGAAATCAAGGGTGTGCTAGCACCATGGAAATACTTGAAAGTCTTTCAAATACACTGTATCACTATGATTGGCTCAGACTCAGTCCAGGAAGAGAATGTTCTGGAGTGAAGTAATTCTTTCCTTAGCCAGGCTGTAACTCAGCAGCCGTGATGGGGGGGAGAGGTAGGGTTCTCATCAGCATCCTGCAGGTCCACAGTGTCTAGGAGTCACCCAGGCCATGCTGTCGTGTGTGAACTATGCCTTGCTGTGCATATACCACTTTCCCCATAGGAGCGCTTGGGAGTCAGCGAGCGCATGCTCGCTCTCTATAAACTCAGGGAAAAGCAGTGCCTTGGTGCCTTGCTCCAGCCTCAGCTTTCTCAACAATTGGCTAAAGGTGCTGGATTAGGAGACAGGACCCCAGTGCCTGCTCTAACCATGCAGGGGAAAGAAGAATGCCGTCTCTAGACTATGGTAATGAGCATGTATTTAGCAAGGACTGTGCCGAGAAGTTTATACAAATGAATCTGTGTACTCCGCCAAACAACCTTGTAGAACATTGGATATTATGGCTGTGGGTTGATGTCACCAGGGCTCAGAGACCTTAAATAATTTACCCAAGAATGTGTAGCACCAGATGTACAGCACTCTCAGCTGGGACATTCAGCAGCACCCCAAGCCAGAATGCCCCACAATCCTGGCAAGCCTAGGCGGTTAATGCTCGTGGAGTTTGATGAATGAGTGCCAAGGGGAAATGACAAGCTAGCATGTTCATCTGAGCTCCATGCATCCCTGCCTTTCATGCCTACCCTCCCTGTGCCTGGCCTCCCAATGCCCGTTCGCTCTTGCCAAGAGCTTGACACCCTCTCAGAGGCAAGAGAAGCTGCTCTTCAAGGGCATTTCATCAACAACTATAGATAACAGCCTGTTCATAATTCTATCAGGCCAACCCACTCTGGGTCAAGCCCTTGAAGGGCTTGATGACACAGAGCTGAAACATCCTAGCACTTGATGTGAGGGGCTTAGTGTCTATAGAAGTTGGGGAAGGCAGGAAATCTGGCTAGATCCAGGCCAGCAAGGTCAACCTCAGAGGGGAAGGGTCAGCAAAGCCACTCTTGGGGTTCAGGCTGCCCTGGAGGGGTGGGTCTAGGTTTTGTATGGGCTGGGCCACAGCTACCCTCCCAATTTATCCTTCATCTAGTGTCCCGTTGCCACACAACAGAAAACAAAGGGATAGTTTCTCTCTGGCAGCTCAGAAATCAGTACTGGTGGAAAAGGAGACAGGAGCATGCTGCGGAGTGCCCACTACATGCCAGCGCTTCCCGTGTTATTTAATCCACACCCAAAGTAACCAGAGTGGTTGGTGCCCTTGTTGTAGAGGTAAGGAAGAGGGAGGCAATTAGCTGGTAGGAAATGGCTTCTGAGGCAATTCAAGGTCAGACAGGTCAACTGGCCTCTTGTCATTTTACATCCACACCACTCTCAAGGGGCTGGGGAAGATGGCAGTGCTCTGTGTCCCCTGAGTCAGGGTGCAAACATAGACAGTTCTCTTTCCACAGAGTCCCACCAGGTGCTATGGTCAGTTCAACTCATGTGGTGCTTCCCTCGTGCCCAAGGGGACGATCCAAAAGTCAAGACTAGGCAGGGTGCTTCCAGATCCACACCCAGAGGTGAGCGGTCTTCTGGGTGAAGCTTCAGATAGGAATGAGGGCCCAAGGGAGAGCTTAGGAGAGAAGGACCTTCCATCTGTCCCTGGGGACTGCCCTCAGACCTGCAAGATTCAAGTGTCTGCATGAGTGGGACTGGAGAGGGGTCTAACATTCTTCACGCTCTGCTCATGAATCTAGTCTCAGGCATCCTCCTACCCAGCATCCCCTTGTCCCTTCCTTGCGCCTCCAATCATTCCCCAGCTTCTGCTCACTAATGTCCTGCTTTGGTGACTGTCTGGGAGCGCCTGTCAAGCAGCTCTAGAGGCCTTAGTCTTGGTGTGCACAGCATGAGACAAATACTTAGCTGTATGAGATAGAACTGAGAAGTGGGATCCCAAAGCAGTCCCATTGGAAGGAACAGTCTGAGCAGAGGTGGAGACATGAGGACACTCTGTCATCGATTGTGGTGGGGCAGTATTTCCTGCCACAGAGCAACCCCCAGGATCAGTGACCTGAGGAGCACACTTCAGAAAGTGACATCGACTAGGGTGTATGTGTGCAGGAGTGAAGGCGTCTGTGTTTTCCTAGAGGCAGTGCCCCCAACCCATTCCACAGAATGCTAGTCCTCGGAGATGCTGCCTGGAAAGATGGCTCCGGTAGCAAACTTGAGGAGCACCGATGTTTCAGTGGGTTCACAAGGTGGAGATGCCATGGTAAAGGGTGCTCCACCCCCAACTGTGCAGCAAAGCACCCGGTACACACCTGTGCTGGCTAATTTTTATGTCACCTTGACATAGCTAGAGTCACCAGAGAGCAGGAAGCCTTAATTGGGAAAATCCCTCCATGAGATCGGGCTGTAGGCAAGCCTGTGGGGAGAACCCAGCCCATTGTGGGTGGTGCCATCCCTGGGCTGGTGGTCCTGGGTTCTATAAGAAAGCAGACTAAGCAAGTCATAATGAGCAAGCCCATAAACATAGCTCCTCCATGGCCTCTGCATCAGCTCCTGCTTCCAGGGTTCCTGCCTTGTTTGAGTTCCTGTCCTGACTTCTTTTTATGATGAACAGTTATGTGGAGGTGTATGCAAAATAAACCCTTTCTTCCCCAGATTACTTTTGGTCATAGTGTTTCATCACAACAATAGAAACCCTAACTAAGACATTGCCAAAACAATTTTACTGCAAATCCCCGTGTTTCAAGGAACACCTTCATTTGGAAGAGGTGATGATACAGTTCAGAGAATGATGGCTTAATGAATGAGCTTTTTGTTGGTTTTTTTTTTTTTTGAGCTGAGGATCAAACCCAGGGCCTTGCGCTTATTAGACAAGCGCTCTACCACTGAGCTAAATCCTCAACCCATGAATGAGTTTATTAAGTAAGATAAATAGATAAAGACAGAAAGAACAAGAGCTTGGCCGAGTAAGAGAGCACAAAACATGGCCACATTGAGACCCAAATCATCCAGCAGAAACTGACTAAGGAAGGCCCTTCAGGACAGGCAGCTGGAGTTCCTAACTGAGAGAGTGGTGGGCAGAGCAGAGTGTCCCTCAGGTAAAGCTTCCAAGCAAAAACAAATAACAGTAGAAAAGCACCATCATCCAATTGGAGACGTACAGACACCCAGCAGACTCCCACAGGGCAAGTCGAGGCAGTTGTGAGGCCCCCAGTTGAGCTTTCTGTCCATAGCTGAGCCTCCCACTACAGACACATTAATGCTCCGGGACAAACAGTAGTAACCCTGTTAGGTTCTAGCTGCCCCCAGGATCACAATGCTTTTACTCTTGGGCTGTTTAGCACTCTCTCCCTTCCCTATCACAGTTAGAGAGGCCAGCACATCCCCAGAGGGCACTTTGACACAACCACAATTGGGTCTGAATTGGGAAGGAGTAACTCTGCTCCCAGAATCAGCTTCAGAGTGAGATCAAACAACACATGAAAATTACCAATATAATGTACATTATGTCCACCTTAGTTTTGTTTCCTGTGGCTGAGATAGAATTCCCTGGCATCTTAAGGGGGAGGAGTTTCTATTGGCTCACGGTTTGAGGGCACAGTCCATCATGGTGAGATTTGATGGCAGAAGATTGAGACAGCTCGTCACTGCACACACAGTAAGGAAGCAGAAAAGGACTAATGTAGTGCCTGGATAGTCTCTCTCTTTCTCTCTCTCCTGAAACTATGTAGTTCAGGCTGCCTCAGACTTACAGAGATCCTCCTAAGTGCTGAGACTAAGTGTCCCACCCCACCTGGCCAGCTTTCTTCCTTTTTGCAGCCTGGGGCCCAAGCCCGAGGATTAGTACTACCCACTTTTAGAGAGGGTCCTCCCACACCTCAGATAGCTTCATCCAGACACTCTCACTGGTGTGCCTGGGGGTTTGGCTTCTAGGTGATTCTAGACCCTGTTGAGTTGGCAATGTAAATCGTCACAGGGAATAAGGAATCAAGTTTTGAGGAAGCTGTCATGCACTTAGGGTTTGAATCGATTTCCAGCAGAGCAGTGGGGTTATGCTTTGGTCAAATCCAGCCCTGGATCCATATACATATATTTGTGGTATGGCCCTCAAGCTATGAGACTTGTAGGTTTTCAAAGGATTCTAGTTGGAGGATGTGGCTCAGTTGGCAGTGTACTTGCCTAGCCTTCATAAAAGCCTGAGTTCAGTCCCCAGCACCACATGAAGTGGGCTGGGTGATGGATACCTGTAGTTCCAGCACTAAGGAAGGAGAGGCAGAAGGACCGGAGGTTCAAGGTCCTCCTCCACAACACAGAGAACTCAAGGCCAGACTGAAGTACCGCCTCAAATTTGTCTTTAAGTGTATGACATGTAATAAGATTTTACTAGCCACACTCAGACCCATGGAGGATGCCCATCTCTGGCTGACTTTGAGCTACACAGCATCATGGTGGGGAGCATATGGACCCCAAGCCTAAGTGATAGTTACTGGTCCTTGACAGAGGACTGTATACTAAAGAGATTGTCCTTACAGCTTCCATCCATGCCACCTATGAACCTGAGCTCAGCGTCCCTGTTTCCTGTGGGAGTTGGCCCTGGGTCTTGTGTGCATGGCACACAGAATTGACTTACCATGCAGGATCTTGACTGGAGCCATGAGCCACACTGCAACTCTGTGGAGTCGGTCATGCTCCTCTCAGCTTCTTGAAAAGGAGGCTCAAGATTTGAGAGGCTGAGCAGCTTCCTGAAGCCACACAGTTGGCCACAGGCATCAGGGAAACCGAAAGAGGTTCCGTGAAAAGTAGGCTCACCGGCTGGATGACGGGAATTTTCGAGCAGCTGGAGGCTTTGAATGTCATGGGAAGCTACATGTTTGCCACAGAGTTCCCAGCCCTGGCCAGGGGCAGATTCTCATCCATCAGGCACGCAGCTGTCTGACAGTGTAAGCTCAGGATGCCTGATCCCCATGTGCAGTCCCCGTGACCTCATCAAGAAGGGCCCTGTACTGGCCCTGCTTCCCTCTCTGTCAGATCCAGGCTGGAAGAGTAGGTCTCTGGTTTGCTGAGGCAATGGCATCTTTGCTTAAGGTAATTTTTAAAGATTAATTTTTATTTTATGAATATGAGTTTTGCCTGCTTGTGTTTATGTATACTGTATGTATGGCCGGTACCTGAAGAATCAGGTACCTGCCGGTATCAGATCCCCTGGAATTGGATTACAGGTAGTTGCGAATCACCATATGGGTGCTGGGAACCAAACCTAGGTCCTAAGCAAGAGCAGCAAGTGTTCTTAACTGCTGAACCATCTTCCCATCCCCTGTTTAAGAGAATATTAAACAGAGCGGGAGATGTGGCTGGATAGTGGAAATGCCTGCCTTGCCTGTACTTCCTGTGCTCTAAAACAAAAATAAAATTATCTTAAGATGAACTTAATTATTCTTTTCATACAGTCAACAAATACTACAACTTCAAGATGCCTGGAACCTGTAGCTAGCAGATCATCTTCCTGGTTTGAGACTCTCTGTTGTGTGTGTGAGAAATCTTAAAGGTTATTTATTACCCCTCTGCTCAGGATAGGTAGGGGCCGGCTGACAAGCTCCCCTGCACTCAGGGTAGGTGTCAAGAGACTCCTTGAAGACTATCTGATCGCTTCTAGGACTGGAGAGATGGCTCTGCCCTTAAGAACACTTGCTGTTCTTCCAGAGGACCCAAGTTCAGTTCCCAGCACCCACACAGGCAGCTCACAACCCCCTGTAACTCCAGCTCCAAGGGATCTGACACCTGCTTCTGGCGTCCATGGACACTGTACACACACACACACACACACACACACACACACACACACACACACACACACACACATTAAAATAATAAAAACAAATCCTTTAAAAAAGATTATCATTTATAGCCAGCCATTTTACAGATTGGGTGGTGAGGGCCAGAATCTGAAGCAGCTTCTTCATGGCCTCGTTAATCAAAGAGGCTTTATGCAGTCAACGGAGACTGGGCATAGCTGAGGAGAGAGGCCAGCTGAGCAAAGTTCTCCAGATGGAAAGAGATCAGTTTTGCAGAGGCCAAATATCCCTCCCTAACCCACCTGGCAGAGCCTTCCTAACCGCCCCTCTGCCCCACCCATTCTCTACCAGAGCCAGGGTGTCAGCTTAAGCTTGGTGACAGCAGCCCTGAAGAGGTGTTGGGTGGCTGAAGCCCTCCATTGTAGCGGCTCTGGCCTCTTGCAGGAGCCCAGCCCTGCTGAGCTGTATTCCTGCCAAGCAGAGAATGCTGTCTGGCTTCTGAGGGGAAGTCTCCACACAAGTAACTCAAACCATCCCCTGCAGCCCAGCACCAGCCCTAGATGTCTGAAGGGCTTACAGCCTCGTGGTGGGACCTGTGAGCAGCTCTCGGGGTCAGGAGAGGGTTTCCAATGGACTTTCAGCCCAGGGTAGATGGTAGAGGGCTGGCTGGCCCCAGAGATTCTTTCCCCAGATTGCTGTGTGACTTCGAGTGAACTAACCCCCTCTCTGGGTCTCAGTTTTCACACAAGGGAGCCAATGGAGGGACTGACCCAGGGTCTCTTGGGTCTACAGCATTCCTTCCAGAACATGTTCTGATCATTCTGCCGTGTGATTAAGGCATGTGATGGCTGAGTCCTCTCCACACGGCCTGGCCTGCAGGGCAGGAGGGTAGCAGGGCTGGCAATGGATTCTCAGCCTCTCTCTCAGCAGTTTAAGAACGGTGCACATTCAGGGGAGGTACTCTGGGTGTGGCTTCCCCTCTCAGATAACCAAGAGGCTCTGGATTTTCCTCAGTGGTGTCAGCTCGGGAAGCTCAGGCTGGGTGTGAAACCGCTGCGGTGGATTTCAAAGGCAGGGTGTGAGGGGAAACTGTGAAGGGGGGTTTGCTCGTTTCTCCCTGGAAGTGGCTTTGCTATTCCATATGAATTAAACTATCAGTGCTTTACTACTGTACCCTCTTTTAGGATGACTAGAGTGTCCTTCAGATCATGCCTTCCTTGTAAGTGGGGAGCCAAGAAGCCTTGAGTGAATGTGTATCGTTTGACATGGGCACAGCCATGTCAATTGCCCAATGCCTCAGACCCACTGGGGTGAGGCTCAGAGGAACGGCAAAGCCTTCCTCTGCTCTGAGTATGAATTTACAGTGTATGCCAGTGCAAATGTCTACAAAAAGTTGACCTGTGTATGCAAACACCTAGCAACTGCAGCTTCTGGAGGTGAACAGTCTGAGCTGGCTGGCAGCCAGAAACCTACCGAGACCAGCTAACCGCACCCCCTGTGCCACTGTACATAAATGCTGAGGTTCTGGGTTGCTGCACAGTAGGTGGAATTCCATCAGAGCATGCACAGCCCACCCGACCCCAGCTTTTCTTTACACGTGTCTGTTGTGCATTTCCTCATCACCCCAGTCAGGTCAAGTCCCAGCCACTTTTGCATTTTGGGTTTAAATTTATTTTTAAATACCAGGGAGATGGCTGTTAAGATTCCCAGCACCCGGCCTGGTGGTGGTGGCACAGGCCTTTAATCCCAGCACTCAGGAGACAGAGCCAGGAGATCTCTGTGAGTTCGAGGCCAGCCTAGTCTACAGAGAGAGATCCAGGACAGGCATCAAAACTACACAGAGAAACCCTGTCTCAAAAACAAAACAACAACAACAACAACAACAAACAAACAAACAAAAAGATTCCCAGCACCCATGTCTAGCTGCTCAAAGTCTCCTGTAACTCCAGCTCCAGAGGATCCGATAGCCTCTTCTGGTCTCCACATGCATGTGGTGCACAAACACATTTTTTTTTAAAAGATGGTTTCTTGGTTTTTTTGTTTGTTTGTTTTTTTATTTGTTTGTTTGTTGTTTGTTTTTTTGAGACACAGTTTCTCTGTGAAACAGCACTGGCTGCCTTGGAACTCACTCTGTAGACCAGGCTGGCCTCGAACTCACAGAGATCTGTCTGCCTCATGAATGCTGTGATAAAAGGTGTGTGCCACCACTGTCCGGCTTAGAATGTCCTTAACAAAATAAAAAGTTGATAACTTGATGTTGGTTGCCATCTCTTTAGTTCAGATTTGCCAATCCATAAAAGTTGGGAATCTTCTGGGTTAAATGATCTAATGTCCCATTCTCCTGGAGCCCTTGAGCCAGCATCTTCAGAGATGCACCAGCCAAGGGACGCAGGCCTGGCCTGGGACCCCACCCACTCGATCCCAGGGTGTGGGAAGAATCTGGCTCAAACATCTTTCCAGATGGAGACCTCGGCAAGCTGGACACTGGGACCTAGACCAGGGGGCAGTGAGTTAGACAGCTCTGGGTAGGACAAGCCAGGATGAGTCACTCCTCTAACCAGGCTGTTCTGTTGCTGCTTTGTGATACCCTGATTCCTTACCTCCTCCTGCTCCCACCCTCCTACAGCAGGCCTCTAGGACATCCATGAACCCCCCAAGGACCCCATCACCACATCCTCTCTCCCCACACTCAATTCCCAGGTCACACCTCCCAGACCCAGAGGCCATTCTCTGTTAGATCATCTCTACTGATACATGGGAACATCTTGGCACTTTGCTAGAAGGTTCTGAGAGTTGTTCAAATCCTACCGCACACTGGGGGTGTAGGAGCCTCAGCCACACAAATGGGACAATTTATCGAGCATTTACTTTGCACCAGAACCATGAGGCAGGGGGAGACTAAGGATCATCATTCTGGATAAGGATAAGCGGCAAGGTTCATGTTATTCCATAAGTGTGTGCCTGGTGCTCAGTAGCTGCTGATCATTCTCACATGGGACAAAGGAGTGGCTAATCTGTGGTGAAGTCACTGTCCTTAGAAGACTTCATTCAGAGCACAGGCTGAGGAGCTGGGAGAGCCCTTCAATAAACAGCCAGTACACACCGACACATGCTGAGACTGACGCCACCATAGATGCTGTGCAGAGAAGAAAAAGTAACCACGGAACATTGCACAGCCACATCGGCAGCGTTGACTTGAACTGGGGCCGCCAAAAATTCTTCTAGCCCAAGTTGTGATGTGGGAGAGATGAGACCCCAGAAATACCTACTAGGCAGCTGAAACTGCACACCCATAGAGGTAACAAGAGCTGATACAGGAAGAGGGAAGGAAACATCACCAGAGGTAGCAGGGACCACAGAAGGCATCTCAAAAGTGATCTACTTAGTTGGCTTAGCTCCCAGCATCCTCCACAGCACCCCTGTTGCCATTGAGATGTTGGTCTGTGTTAATGTAGGACTTCAGTTGAAAATGACTGCCCCCAGGCAATTAGTGGCCCCCTGGCTTAGGGACATGTAGGCATGCAAATTTTTTAAGTTTAGTTGTGCATGCATAGCTTTTAGAAAGTCTAGAAACCTTATAACATCCCTTTTCACCCTTAGGAGATAACTGATTTCAACTTTAAATAATTTTGCTACCATGGTGGGGGGGGGGCAGGAAGAGAGAGAGAGAGAGAGAGAGAGAGAGAGAGAGAAACGTTATTCTTGGATGTTATTCCTTAGGTGCTGTCCATCTTGAGATAGGATCTCTCAGTGGAACCTGAAGTTCACCAGTTAAGCTAGGCGGGCTAGCAGGGAGCCTCAGGGACCTGCCCTGTCCCTGCCCTCCCAGCTGCTTCTTGATCTGTCATCCCTCCCCATGAGTACAGTCCGTGTCTCCCCACCTCTCCGCATAATTACTTCACAGCCTTGGCTGGAAGAACTCTCTGCAGCACCAGAGGAAGTCAACACTGTGGACAATGTTCTGTGTACTTTTTCCTTCCCTTCACAGCGGCCACAGTGGCGTCATCTCTGCCCCTATCAGTGGGCAGTGACTTCACTGAAGGGCTCTCCCAGCCTTCCATCCTGTGCCATCAGTATGGGTTATTTTCCATTGCAACGACACTGGTCCTGGGCATCCTTTGCCTGTTCTCCCAGATGTATCCTTCCTTGAGTGCCGTATCTTCCTCTCCCTTGGATTACTTGCTCATCTCTTCTAAAGTATGGCTCCAGTGAGCGTGAGAAGACAACTCAGACTCTGTTCTCTCCTTCCACCATGTGAGTCCTTGTTAGAATTCCTTCCTGGGGGAAGACATAAACTATATCTACCCCCTCCCTCCCTCTAAGATGATGAAAAAAAGTTTTATTTCACTGAAGTGCACTCTGGGGAACCAATGAGTTTATGGGGCTTATTTCCAGAACATAGATGAGGGGTTTCTTACAGGAGTGTGGTTAACCCAAAGCAGCCACACTGGAAAGTCTTCACCAACACTGATGATGACATCCCCAGAGCCACACAGATGGAGTCTGCTTCCCCAGACGTCCTCGCCTATTTACTGTAGCACAAGGCTATGTACAATTAGGGCAGAATGGGCGTACAGAGGGCTGGCAAGAGTGGCTGGATACTCGGGGATGGCCTGTGACCCCAGACACTCTTTCTCAAGGGGAATCTCTGGAGTCCACAGGCCAGATTGTGCTGGATTCTTGTAAGTAAGCAGGGCTAATTTAATGAGGCTGGCAGAGCTCCAGGCTTCCAACAGTTGCAGGGGTTGAACTCAGGACTCAGGCTTAGGCGAGCTCCCTCACCTGCTGAGCCGCCTTTGCTGACCTGGGGTCACTCAGTGCTGGGGGGGTCACTCAGTGCTGGGGGGTCACTCAGTGCTGGGGTCTTCAGCGCTTGTCTTGTTTACAGCACTCTCCACTCTTCCCTTCTAGCCTTCCCATCATTCAGATGCCGAGTTCCCTTGTGTGTCTTCTAGTTATCTTGTCTTTTCTGTTTTTTCTTTATCTTTCTCTTCTGTTTTTCCAAAAACGTTCTTCCAACCATTCTTCTTAAATCCCTGCGTTTTGCTATTTTATATTTAATCCCCAAGAATTATTTGTTGTAGCATCCCGTTCTTGTTCATGGATACAAGACCTCATCTCTTAGAGTACTAATTATTCTCTTCTGTTTGAACCCTGCTTTCTGTGGACTCCCTTCTCTAAATTCCTTTTTAGTTCCCCCCCCGGGGGGGGGGTATTATCATTCACCTTTTAGCCTTTAACATCTCTGACTGTCCCACTGGGGGTGTCCTCAAGTGCATGCTCATTTCATCCGCTCATATCTGAGAATGGAACATTACAGCACAGTCTTTGTTCTCTGGGACAAGACAGAACAGAGGACATGGATCTGGTGGAGGCATTTCCCCATCTCTTCAAGACTGACAATCAAGAGTAAAGTGCTTTTTTTTCCTTCTGCCTGAACTCTTTTTGTTGTTGTTTTTGTTTGCTTTGTTTTTGAGATGGGGTTTCTCTGTATAATCCTGGCTGACCTGGAACACGGTAAGCTGGTCTCGAACTCACAGAGATCCTCCTGCTGCTGCTTCCCATGTGCTTGGATCAAAGGCATGCGGCATTACGCCTGGCTCTGCCTAAACTCTTGTACTGATTTTTCCTGAACTATTTACTGATATTCTGCTGGGGGGTAGGGTGGGATGGGGAACCTAGGAGTCTACCTCTCCCCCACTCCCCGACAACTTTAACCAAGTATTTATTTTATTTTATGTGTATGAGTGCTTGCTTGCACAATATGTATGTGTACAATGTGCATGATTGGTGCCATGGAATTTAAAGGAGGGCATTAGATCTACTAGAACTAGAGTTATAGACTGTTGAGAACTACTCTGTGGGTGCCAGGAACTGAACCCTGGTCCTCTGCTAGAACAGCAGGTGCTCTGACCACTGAACCACCTCTCCAGCCCAGAAGTCTGCTTCCATGCAGTCTTCCTGTAGTTAGTTAGCCTCTGCAGCTACCCAGTTTCAGAAGCCCCTGGCACAGCAAATCCCAGAAGCATCTAAAACAGTGGCTCTCAACCTTCCTAATGCCATGATCCTTTACTACAGTTCCTCAAGCTGTGGTGAGCCCCAACCATAAAACTATTTTCCTTGCTCCTTCACAACTGTAGTTTTGCTACTGTTATGAATCATAATGCAAATACCACAGGGGCATTCAAGCAAAGGGGTCCCCACAGGTTGAGAACCACTGGTCTAAGGGTTTCAGGTGTGCTCTGGGCTCTTTTCCACCCCTTTCTTGCCTGTTTAGCACTCAGCCTGCTGTTCCTGGTCCTGTGGGTCTGCTTTCCAATGTTTTGATAAATCTCTTTACATCAATTTGATTGGTTTCAGGAAAGACTAGGGCACAAGCTCAGCTTGCTGTCTTTATCCACTTCAGTTTTTAAAAGAAGAGCAACAATCCATGTCTGGGAAAGGCTGATTTGCTGCTGACTTACAGACATCGACAGAGTGTAACCAGACTTTGGGGGCTGTGGGCAGAGGAACCCTCCCGCTCCACCCACCCCATTCTGACCTATCCTGGTTCTAGATGCTCCGGCCCAGAGCCACTTCTTGTGACGCCTTCTTGTCTCCCACGCTTGTGTCTTGCCCGATCTTCCTGGGCCAAGCCAGTGGCAGACGTCCCTTGCCAGCACCATTTCATCCACACATAGCATTTTCTAGCTAGAGGGGTTCAGGGAAGTGGATCCACAAACCGATCCCACAGGCTCAGCTCTGTCTCCTCCCTCCAGGCCTCTGCCACCGCTGACTTGGAGGCACCCTGAAGGGAGAGGTCACATTCTAGGGAGAAAAGGACACATGTACTGATGAAGTCAGCCTAGACACAGGGAAGGCCTGCAGATTTGGGAGTGGGAAGAAGTAGGGTTGGGTATGGGAGAGAGGAAGAGGGACTTCATTCCATGTGGCTGGCCCAGGGTGGTGTTGCAGGAGAGGTTGCTGAGCCCACTACCCACTCTCAGCCCAGCTTCTCTCTTACGTAACTTACAGTGACTGGAATAATAACTAGGGTTGGGGTGAAATTTGCAATCCGCTTTCACCAGATCTCTGATATTACAGGAACTGGTGGGTTGAACACTATCGCTCTCTGAGGCAAGAGGAAACCAGGATGCAGAGGTTAACCTCACAGCTGCAAAGCTCTGGCTTCAGGATTCAAATCCTTCCCTTCCAAGTCCAGCCCTTTGCACCCCCACCCTGTCTGGTCTAATTTTATCAGATCATCAGCCCAGAGAACTTTCTAAAGTGTTCAACAGTGTACCACCCTGTGTGCGGCATGGTCTGCTTCCCAGTCTTACTTGACATCCACCTAGTCTCTAGGAGATGGGCCTAGAACCTTCATGTTAGCAACTGTCCCTGGTGATTACTTTTTTCTCTCATTATAATTTAGCTTTGAGGGGCTGGAGAGGTGGCTCAGAGGTTAAGAGCACCGACTGCTCTTCCAGAGGTCCTGAGTTCAATTCTCAGCACCCACATGGTAGCTTACAACCATCTGTAATGAGATCTGGCAACTCTTCTGTGTACATAATAAATAAATAAGTCTTGAAAAAAAAATTAGCTTTGAGACAGGGTCTCATGTAGCCCTACTGGCCTCAAACTTGTAGCTAGAGATGACCTTAAATTCTTAATCTTCCTGCCTCTACCTCCTGAATGCTAGGATTACAGGAATGTGTCATTATTCCTGGCTACATCTGGTGCTGGGGCTCAAACCCAGGACTTTGTGCATGCTGAGCAAGCACTCTACCAACTGAGCCATCCCCAGGCCTCACTGCAATTGTCATTGGCATATAAAATAATAGGTTTCATTATGACATCTTACTGTGTACATATAAGGTACTTTGCTCTCGCCTTCTTTATGCTCACCCCTCCCCGCCCTCCCTCTGCTCACCGCCCTCCCTCTGCTCACCCACTTTTATGCTGCTCGTTCTAGATTCTGAATACGAGAGAAGACACTGTACTTGCCTTGTACTGCTTATTGTGATGATTCCCAGGTGCATCCGTTTTCCTACAGATAGATACACTTCCTTTTCCTTTACGGCTGAATAGTACACCACAGTGCTCATCTGTTCAGTTTCTTCATCCGTTCATCTGTGAGAGGCTGATTCCATGACTTGGCTGTTGTTACTAATGCCATGACACACACAGAAGTGAACAGTTTTTAATTATGTGCCGGCTTGCGATTCTTTTGGGTGTACACCTAGGAGTGGTGTATCTGGATCACATGGCTGTTCGATTTTTAGCTTTTCCAGGAACCCCCATACTGATTTCCATAGTGGCTATGAGAATTGGCATTCCCATCAGTAGTATATAAGGGATCTCCCCACCTTGCCCCTCCAGTCTTTGTTAGTTGCTTTTTTTGATGCTAGCCATCGTAAAGTGAGACGGA
Organism: Onychomys torridus; assembly: GCF_903995425.1. Taxonomy (NCBI): domain Eukaryota; kingdom Metazoa; phylum Chordata; class Mammalia; order Rodentia; family Cricetidae; genus Onychomys; species Onychomys torridus. The sequence continues at coordinate 77,859,271 of NC_050443.1, forward strand.
TTCTTTGTGTAGTGTTGACTGGTATTTTCCTGGTAGCTACAGAAACTAAACACGTGTTCATGTATGTATTGATTATTTGTTGTGCTTGTCTAAGAGTGAGCTGCCCTGGGTCTGCTGGGATGCCAAAGGCAGAGGGTACAGAGCAGGCCCTTCTCTCTGGCTTTGGTTTGCTTCAGTTACCCGAATGGAAAGTGAGCCCGGTTACGATGCTCCATGCAAGAGTGCCTCCGCAGCAGCTACCTACACAAAGGAGTGCCGCCCCTGCCTCTCTGGAAGGCTTCTTCCTGCCTTCGTGGGTCAGCCAGGGCAGATGGAAACATGCATGTGGAGGCTCTTTGCTTGCAGGTTGAGGACGCCAGCGAGGCTGGAGGTTCAGGGTGGCCTCTACAAGCAACTAGCACACCCCCATCTCCCGCTGGGGACAACACAAGTGCAAGGTGCTTCCTGTGGCCTCCACCTCCCCCCACTCCAGCCCTTGGGACCTATGTTACTGGGCAGTCAGGCAGGGAAACCAGCGTTTCAATGCACCTTCTGTACCTGGGATCCAACAGAGAAGTGAGCGGGCCCGAGGTGGACGGCAGCAGGAGGCTTCCCCATTCAACCCAGGCTTCCTGGAGACGGTTAAAAAAAGTTCTGAAAGATGGAAGAATTCAAGGGACAGAACATGCAGAGGCCTTGCAAGAGGTGGCCGGCCTTCTGACAGATGTGTGTTCCTGAAACACTGAGTTTAAAGGGCAGTAGGCTGGAAAGAGCCGGCCAGTCTGTGGCCTTGGAAAAGCTGCTTAAGAAGTCGAGCCCTCCAGTTTTCGCTTTCAAAGAAGGCCACTCTGGTGTGGGACAAGGGTGAGGACACGGGATGTGGTGTCCGGGCCAAGGTGACAGGAATGGAGTGGCAGAGAAGGAGCTGGCTTTTCCAAGTAGGTTGGCTGTGACGGCAAGAGAGAGCAATGAACGAACGGAGGCCCTTCCCAGGAAGAAGCAAGGGCCGGTGCTTTCTCACCCACTGCTCCTCCTGGAAAGAGCTGTGGTGCTTAAAATCTTTGGAGAAGGAAACGTTCTGTGTCCAGGGAGTCACCTGGAGAGGCCTGGGCTGGGGAGGGGCCGGAAGTGCTCCAGTCCACAGGGACTTGGGTCCAAACAAGTGCCTGGACCTGGTGGGCTTTTCCAGATGGACAGTAGGTGGCGCTGAAGCTCTGTACATGCAGCCTCCAGGGCCAGATTACCTGTCCTCACCTGGGGGTGGGGGAGGCCCCCTAACTCCAGTGCTCAGACTGAGAGAAAGGCTGAATTGTGTGTGGGGGTGTGGGGGTGCCCCACTCCTGACGCATGAAAGGACCGTGCTTTAAAGCCTCTCAGGGGTGTGTGACTTGGGGTGGGCCTCGGGGTATCTATGGCCCAGACGGGGAGACTAAGGCCTTGCCTGGGAGGAAGGGGCTGGCCTGAGTCAATGGTACATTAGTATAACAGGGAGGTTCTAGTGTTCCAGATGGGAGCTCCCTCTACCTCCCAGTCCCTTCCACCTTCTAGTTCTGTTTGCCTCCTTCCTGCCGTCCCTCCATTCCTTCCCTACCCATCTGCCTGACCAGGACAGAACTGCCGAGCCTCTGACAGGTCCCTGAACCACAGGTCTTTTCCATAACTGCCCAGGTCTTTCCCCCAATCCCAGGGGACTTTTTTACCCATTGACCCAACCACCACCCTTCCCTGCTAGAATCCCTTTCTTGTCCTGGTCACCCACAGGTTGTTCAGCCTTGCAGAAGGGCCTGTGACAGACACCCATGTTCTCTTAGCATCCAAATCTGCCTAGGTCCCCTGACCTAGTCATGCTGGTCCTCATGCCTCTCCCCTACCCCTGAAATGTTCCCTGCATTGCCCTCTGGTCAAGCTGCTGCTCAGCATCTGTGACTTAGTGGAAGACTAGGTGTGCCTCCAGGGTCCCTCTGCCTGTGACACACTGTGTGCCTGAGTGCCCTGTGTCTGTCTGCTCTGCTGGATCACTCAGGGCCTTCAGGCAGGGGCCCTGACACCTGATCCACCTCCATCCACTGTCACAGGGCTCAGCACAATCATTTTGGATGGGTAACACTCTGGGAGCACCTCGCCGCTGCTCACCCTCAGTGGGCCAGGCTTTGTGGCCTGCTTTCCCGTACAGACTCTGACAGTCTGGCAAGATCAGAGTGGAATTATCGTCTTGGTTTTCTTGACATGGAGACTTAAGCCCCGAGAGGAACAGTGATTGACCGTGACCACACAACAGTGTGTGATGGAAGCAGGCCCATGCATTAGCTAGTGCTGTGAAGCCTGGGATCATGACTAAAGGGATTGCTTGAGCTCAGTGGGTCATGCTGGGGGCCACAGGGCTGGTGTGGAGCTCTCAAGAGGCTAGCTGGGATTCCTGCAGCAGAATGTCCTCAAGAAGTGAGGTTTGGGGCTGGGAGAGATGGCCCATCAGTTAAGAGGTTACACTGTAGAGGACTCATGTTTGCTTCCCAGCTTAAGCAACTCATGAATGCCTGGAACTTCAGCTCTGGGTATCTCCTACGAACATCTGTACTCATGTGTAAATATCTACATGCACATCACACAATTAAAAGTAAAAATAATACAAAGAAGTGAGGGTCTCTTCCTTCCTATGAGCCCTAACTATCCCAAGTTGGCCAGGCACCTGGGCAGACCTGGGCATCAATGACATTGACATAGTTTCTGCAACCAGCTGGAGGCCAATGAAGTGGCCAAGTCCCCTGGACAGGAGGCTCTTGGTCTGAGATCTCTCCAAGAAGCCCTGCAGTGAGCTGGCTGGTGCCACAAGGCAAGGAGAGAAGGGATGATGTGGCTGCCCCTGGACAGGACAGTCAGGGCACAGCAACAAATTGAAAATGTTTACTGCTGAGAAACACGGCCTGGGCATAGGAGAGAGGGGAAGCTGTCAGAGTGGGCCCAGGCTTCTGGGTCATGAAATAAGTGACGCGAGGCCCCTCAGTTCAGGATGTGACTCTGGTCCTTTAGGTACCAATTAGGAGAATTTTAGCCTGGAGTTCCCCTGGGGAGTCTGGGTTCAGTGACCCTGTAGTCCTGAGCTGCATGCAGCTAGAGGTGTGTGTGAGGGGCAAGAGGGGAGGTTGGTGTCTAAAGCTGGTAGGTATGTGCAAACTGTGGCTCATTGTGGGATGCATGCCTCAACAGACAGCTATGCAACACAAAAATCATAAAGTTCTTTAAAACATTGAGACTTTCATATTTGTTTCTGTAACTATTGTACAGTTCTTATGTAAATTTCATGGGTGACATCACATTGCAGCGTCCAAAGGTTGGACACTCCTAGAAGCCCTTGGTGATCTGGAGGAAAAAGAGGCCTGGAGAGGGTTGCCTCTGCCCAAGTCCCCAGTGAGCCAGCCCCAGAATGCAGGTCTGATTCATTGCCTCCTTTCTTTCAAGAGTGCCACTGGGATCCTCTCGGGAGAGCCTGTCAGTGTGTACTTGGTACAGCCAGGGTCTCAATGACATCTAGACTATCCTCATCCCAGGGTGGGTGTGCAGATGGTGCCAGGAGCCTTCCCCAAGTGTACCCTCCTCCTTCTAGCTGAGCATCTTTGAGGGAACATGTGGGGAAGGACATTGTAGGATTGCTGGGGAAGAGAGATGTCGGTTTGGTAAGCCCCACATGGCTGCCACCTGCTGTCAACCAGCATCACACCACTTGGTGAGGTCATCCTCTCTGGGAGTTTTCCCCAGTGGCTCCCACAAGGTCCTCATTGCGCCTTCTTGACGCAACCAAGGGTCTAACCACATCTAAGAGGCAAGTACTTCACGATCAGGATGGGGTGCCTCTATCTACCTCCACCATGGCCTGGACGGTGGGACTCTCTGGTCACTGTGGCCCAGCTGAGGGATGCAAGGAGCGATCCCTGCTAATTTCCCAGTGAGAGAAATCAGCTCAGCTCTTGGGATGGTGCCACCCACTTGCCTGGGGTGACATGAGAGGGAAGGCATCATGCCGCCACAGGTGGGAAGTCAGGCAAGTCTTGGCTTGCCCCATAGCCTCGCTGCCTGATTTCTGATCCTGCTCTGGCCCTGCCTCATCCCTGAATCATTCACTGCCTACCAGGAAACGCGCTCAGAGGGCACTGGGACATGTATTTATAGAGGTCTTCCCTGTGTCACTGCCTCCTCAGCCTGTTCTCACTGATGCTTTCGTGCAGTGTGGGCATCTTTGCTTTCCCTGATCTCCCGAGACCCCAAACTGCCCGCTTATTACTGGGGGACCCGTTCTTGAGTGGAACTTGGAGTCCACATTTCAGTTCCCTTCTCCATAGCTCCCTGTGTGCCCTTAGAGAAAGCCTATTCACCCATTCTTTCTTCCTAGCGTGACCGTGATGGTGGGAACAACACCCTCAGACTAGGGATTTGATTGACACTTGCTTCATGATTGAGCAAACTGGTCCGGGGGGGGGGGGGGGGGGCAGAGCATGAGAAGGCCTGCCCTTCCCTGTGTTCTGCATTGGCCTTCCCCAACATTGCAGAGGTTGGCTGTAGAGGTGTGTGCAGATGTGGCTGCTGAGATGGAGTAGCAGGTGTCCTCACCCCCAGGCCTTAGGCCAGCATGCTTTCTTTTCACACTTTGTACAGCTATCATTTCCACACTTATCCCACACCATTGAGATGCAGGGTAAGTGTAAGGAATGGAGAGGACTTAGGCTCTGGGGGCACAGGCTGAGTGGAGAGTGCGGTGGGGGCTCCTCTGTGGGTCCTGTGCTTGCACACCTCTGTGCTGCCCGTGCTGAGAACACTTTTCTGCAGACTCAGCCTCTTCTAAAAGGCCTCTCAGCACCCGAGCCTTCAGTGGGCTGCCTCTGGGCTGCCCCTCCCCCCCACCCTTGTGGGCTGGTGTCTCATACTTCCATGTTGTCATTGACTAGGTATGTGGTTGTTTCCCCAGCAGACCAAGTTCTTCCTGCCAGGGTCCTTCCATCTCAGAAAGGTTGCAGAGGGTGTTGGGGAAGAACTTCTCTCCGATGTGTAAACCTGTTGCCAGCTACAGAGTGGCACTGGGCAAAGGCCCATCCTACCCTGCTTTCAAATACGGCACCTGTACCATAGGTAACGGGTCCCCTGCAATCCCTTGGAATGGGTGTGTATGGGAATCTGCACACAGGCGGATGGATAGCCATGTCCCTTTCAGGCAGAGAAAGGCCTGGTGGGTTGTGTTCAGCCCACATTGCTTCACACAGCCTCGTCTTAGGAACCTCTATCTCAGCTCTGATCCCTTGCCCCAGGCCAACCCACCTGGCTGGCAACCTACTGACATCAGCAAGGCCTGCAGGGGGCTGGATGATGAGATGGTGTCCACCAGCCACCTACAGGGTTGGAAAGTCGACCATGTTCCTATGTATCTAGTCTGGGACACACCTTGAGAAGAGAGCAGGCCTCTCCAGTTTCATTTGGTCACTGTGGGAGGCAGGCCCCCCAGGGGAGCTTGAGTACTCAGTACTCACGCCCTTCATGAGAAACTGAAGTCAAGCCTTAAACTCAAATCCCAGATCATCTGAAGCACTGTCTGAAGGTGTACATTTGAGTGAGTGAGCAATTCCCCAGGGCTTCAGTTTTTCTTTTTCCAGGACACATCTGCTGCCCAGTGTTCCCAATGATGCTGGTTGAGACTGGTCAGGCTCAGGACTGCTGTTCTTCCCACTCCTTTTCTCCATTTGCCAGTGAGGTTGGTGACGACAGCAGGAGCCAAGTACGGGCTGCTTCCGAGGCCTGGGCTGGGTTGTGAGCATCAGAAAAGAGCCCACTCCTTACTGTCAGGGAATCGGAAGTGCTGCAGGTCATGTGTCTATTTTCAGTCTATCCACTTAACTAGTTACCCATCTGCCCATCTGTCACCCCATCCATTTATCATTTATCCATCTAGCCAGACACCCACCCACCCATCCATATGTCCATCTGTCCACCTATCGTTTATCCATCTATCTGTTTATCTACTTTCCTATTCATCTATCCATGTACCCATACCTCCACGCGTCCAACTACCTAACCACCCATCCACATGTCCACCTGTCCACCTATCCATTTATCCTTCTATCCATCTAGCCACCCCTTCTCCCATACATCATCTACCCGCATATTTGTTCACCCATCTGTCCATCTGTCCACCTATTTATTCATGCATCCATTCACTCACCATCTTTTTATCCCTCCATTCATCCACTCACCCACTCACTGTGCCATCTATCCATCCACCCATATATATCTGTATGCTCATTTGTGTGCCCATTATCCACCCATCTATTTGTATGTTTACCCATCCACCCACTCACTGTCCCATCTATCCATCCACCCACCCATATATACCCGTACGCCCATTTATGTACCCATTATCCATCCATCTGTATGTTCATCTACCCACCCACTCACTTATTCATCTATTCACCAATCAGTTCATTATCCATCGATCTACCTACATGGTCAATATTTATACAACATGGTCTCTATCCCAGACTTAGGCTGGGTTGCAGAGAGACCACTCAAGGTCCTTCCTTCAAAGAGTCACAGTCTGTCTCTAAGATGCCACCGGTCATTTACTTCACATTTACTTCACAATGCCTAGGCTCCATTCCTTGGCTGTCCACAGCTTCCTAGAATCAGAACTTTAATCTACATTCCCTACCTCATCCAACTACTTCTCTTCCATGTTTCTTCAGTTCAGTCAATGACCTCACTACCCATTCAGAGCTGGGCCTAAAATCAAGCATCTTCTTAAATCGCTCTCTCCCCTCATTCACCCTGCAAACAAGCAAGCAGTCAAGCCGTGGAGGCCGGTCCTGTGGCTCCTGCCACATCTGGCTCTCCCAAGCCGTCCAGTATTCTACTCATAGATGCATAGACTTGTCCTGACCAGGAGTGTTGCTTGAATTGGTTGGCCTCACCAATCTTCCATGTGGTAAGGAATGTCTTTCCAAACCAGCTCCGACCATGTCTCTCTGAAATTGTCCCTGTGTCTCATTGCAGTTTACCGAAAGCCATGAATCTGAGGACCCGTGTCCATCTGTGACAGCAGCTTCCTTGTGCACAGCCTCTGTGGCGGAGGCTGGCATGCAGAACGAGTGTTGGGAGCATTCTTAGAATCTCTCCTATACAAGAGGAGGAGAAGCAATCCTGGGCCCTGGGAGACGCTGAGCTGTAATGGCCACATGAACTCTGGGACCTGGGTGAGATGCAGAGTTGTCCTGGTTGAGGTGAGAGCTGCATCTTCTCTGTGAGTCAACTGGATGCAAGCTACCCCACAAGAGGGAGCGATCCTCCACAGGTAGTTTCCTTCAGCTGAGCTAATCCAAGGCTGCCATGCTTCCCTCCTGAAGAGAGGTGGGGACAGCCCAGCAGAGTTCAGGCATAGCATGGGTCACTCTTCACCCATTGGTAGTCTCTTGGTATGTTTTGTGTTGCTGTGACAAAACGACTAGGTGATTTGCAGTGAAACAGGGATGTGGTTTGGTTCACAGCTCTGGGCGGCCCAAGATTGGGAGCACATCATGGGAGGGCAGTCTTGCTGAGTCAGAACATGGTGAAGGCATCTCATGGAGCAGGTAGCTCCTTTCATGTGAGGCACCCTCCATATGAATCCATCCAGGAGGGAGGGTCCTCAGGGCTGAGTGACTTCGTAGAGGCCCCACCTCACAAAGTTGTGCAATGGGTACAAGTTCCTAGTACTCAAACTTTGGAGGACACATTGAAACTGTAACCAGAGGACTAGAAATGTAGTTTAGCTACTGAAGTGCTTGTTCAGCCTGCGTGAAGCCCTGGGTTTGATCTCCAGCACTGCCTAAATGGGGTCTGGTTGGCCACACCTATAATCCCGTCACTTGGGAGTTGCAGAAGGATCAGCAGTTCAAGACCACCCTCACCTTCACAGGGAGTTTGAGGCCGGTCTGGGATACCTAAGACAGCATCAGGGAGGGGACTCTGGGACTTTCTGCTGGAGCTTCACAGCCTCGCTTGGCTCCGGTGGCATCCCTGGCCCCATGCCCTTCAGAGACATGGCCTGGGTCCTGGCTGAGAGTCAACAGTAACGTCAGCACTATGTTTGAAGGGGAAAGACAGGTAGGGCCACTCTGGGCCCTGCCATTCCCAGGACACGGATTAGACAAGCTAAACAGCAAAGCACAACAAAACACCAACACCCAGCAAAGTCACAGTTTCCCAAGTGCTTTACTGAGAGCTTTATGCACATTGCTGGAGTTCTCACCACTCTGTGAAGGCATACCACTTCCCAGCCCATTTGGAGGACAAGGACGCTGAGCACCAGAGTGAATCAGATGGTGAGCGGTGGGAACCCGGATGAGAAAAAAGGAATTCAAGAGTCATTTGAAGTATGACCTGCCACTTTCCCCCAGAGCTTTGGAAGTCCTCGAGTGAGGGTAAAGAGGAAGTATGTCAGGCTGTGTCCCTATCATCCTCCCTCCCCCCCCCACCCCCCGTCATTGTCAGAGGGCAGGTTAAAGCTGTCTGGCTGCAGAACCCGATGTGAATGCTGTCTGAATGTTTTTGGCTGGATTCTGCTGAGCCATGGGTGCTGAGCGGAGAAGAGAAAAGGGAAGCAGAGCAATTGCCCAACCACTCAGTGGGCCATGGTAAGAGAACTCGAAAGGTTGCATTGTGGGTAATGAGGCTGGATCCTGAGATCCAGCCTGAAGGAGAATTTCCCCACAGGCTTGAAGCAGGGGCAGGGTTCATTGCCACAGACCTCTTTGTGAGATGGGGACTCAGAAGGAAGGAGATGTTTGAATGTTTCCAGCTTGGTGTCCCCAAGGCTGGGTTCCGAAGTCGTTTGTCCTTGCACACCTAGTGCACGCCAAGCCCCTAGGGAGATTTTTGAGTCATGGAGTCCATATAATTCGTTCAGCAAGCCATTGCTTAGGGGGAGATTGATTCCAGAGTAAGCCCCAGTGAAAGAGATCAGCATGCTCATTCTCTGAGCAGGAGACTGAGTCTGGGGAAGAGAAAGGGCTTACTCTGAGCTCCCAAGTCCCTCCCCATGCTCCTCAGCTTCTCCAGTACCTCCTCTGAGCTGGAGCCAGTGTCCTGTACTATCTGAATTAGGGAGACCGGAACTTTGCCACTTGCTAGGAGAGGTTCTGGCTGTTCCTGCCACCCATCACTTTCCCCATCTATTGATAGATGTTCAATACAGCTGGGGTGTAGTTCAGATTCTGAGATCAGCTCGGACGCAGGAGCAGGAGCCAGAGAAAAGCTGGTAGTGTTGAGCACTGTGGTTGCACACCTTTAATCCCAGCATTGGGGAGGCAGAGGAAGATGGATCCCTGTGAGTTTGAGGCCAGAGTGGTTCACATAGTGAGTTCCAGGCTAAATAAATAAATAATAATAATAATAATAATAATAATAATAATAGTAATAATAATAATAAAGCTGGTGCTATTTCAGTATCTGGGATGGAGGGGCAGACAGCTCAGGAAATCCTCTACCTCTTTTAGGCCTTTTCAGCCAGCAACCCTTCCTGAGGAGTGCGTGGGATGGGGGGGACAGGCCCCCGTGTGTGTGTGCTATTTGTACATGTTTTCATGCATGAGTGTCCTGCTTATATTCTCAGGCTAGGACCCCTAGGTTCCCCAAAGTTTTGTCTCCCCCCACCCCACCCCAGATTTGGACTCAACTAGCAGGTTCATGGTGGCTGATTGCTTAATGAGCTTGACATCAGGGTATGAATAATTGCACCATAAATTATGCAAATCAAATCATAACACATCAAGCTGGGTGACTTGCATTCTCTCAGCTCTCAGGTGCCCCCAATCCTGGGATAAAGCTTCTGTGGGAACCACACCATCCCATGCCCTTCTACATTTCTGAAACTATAACAAGTGTGTACCTTGGCCTCAGCAATTGCTGCAGAGGGCTCCCTCTCCTATCCTACCTGAATCTCCCGATGCATGAGCATTTATAGAGCACTTTCTGTATACCATTGTGTCCTCATCATTTGCTAATTCATCTAACTCGTCCAGTGATTCCATTAGCCATTAGGAGAGTCTGTTTTGTAGGTGAGGAGGCCAAGTCTTAGAACTGAATAACTTGATACTGAAGTGACAAGCCAGGACATTTTTTAGGAAGGCAAACTGAGTCACAAAACAGAGAGAAAGGACTTGTCCAAAATCTCCTAGTAACTTAGGGTTCACCTGGGTTTCCTAGGACCTCTGTAGCCATCCTCTGGGTCTGCAAAGGACTGGATGTCACTCCATCTTGTACTTGTGCGACGGAGCATATGTGTACTTTGGGGGGTTGGTGGGGTGTGGGTTGGGGCCTCATTCTGGGAAAGTCAGGGGAGGCAGCCAAGGCTGGAGCTATTTTAAGTCTTCCCCTGCTGGCCCTGCTCCCTGCACAACCCCTCTGCTGGAGCCAGGCTGCAGTGGCCCAGGGTCTCCGCCAAGTGTGGAGAGGTTTGTTCCGTGAGCAGAGGGAAGTCTTGGCTGGGGACACTTCACACCCAATGAATTACTTCAACGCTAGATTAGACTTGCAGGCTCAGAGCAAAGTGATAATAGGGCCCAATTAAATTAATTTATATGGACTCTATGCTTTGGCCCCTCCTGCAGGCTGTGGTGGGCAGGCTGACCCACCACACCTTGGCCCCCTAGTCTGGCCCACACTGGGAGTTGTGGCTAATGATGGGGAGCAGTGTGTGGAGGCTACTGGCTCGTGGGTAGGAAAATCTGTCCCCAAGCAACAGGGAACAAAGTTTGTTGTTTTGTTTTTGTTTTTGTGTTGTGTGCAGAAGAAAATGGCCCCGATTAGAAACTGCAGGAAGCTAACTTCTGGCTAGAGAGGGCCAGGACTAGTAGGTCTGGCCACAGACAGGATTCCCTAGGTCCTAAGGCAGGACCTTGATAAGATCGCAGGGGTGGTCTGCAACTGGGCATGGCCGGGTCTTTGTGTTTTGTTATCGCAGGCCTGGGGACATGCAGCGGTAAGCGAGCGGGTGCAGAGGGAACAAGGTACCCGAGCTCTGCCATGGCAAACTGAGGGATGCGCTTGAACCCTTCCTGAGTTCTGGGAAAAGCCCGCCTCTTGCACAAGTCACAAAACCCCTCCCCAGCCTGGCTCAGCAAGCCACACCTCTCCTGCCCCAACCCCTGCTTCCTTTCCTCACGTCCATCTTGACACCACCCTGTATCCTGAGATGCTCCAAACCCACCCATGCCCCTGGCTGGGTGCATTCCTTGCCGGGTATATTTTTTAACATGTTGGTCCACTAGTTAGATTCTGTCTCTCCCACTTTCCCATGACATTATTCTGTTCCTGTCCCCGCTTTTATCCTTCTGAACACAGGACCTGCCCTCAGTGTCTGTCTCACCAGGAGGCCTGTAGCAGATCTGAGTACCTGGGCCCCAGGGCCACATACAGAGGCAGCCTGAGTCAGGGAGGGTTGGGCTAGGTGTCGTCTGCAGTCCTAACAAGCTCCCAGATGGACACTCCAAAGCCACGTTATGCTGCGGGAGAACCAGGTCTGTCTCATTTGCCACCCATTTCAGCTCTGGCCTGGGGCGGTTGTTCCCTTTCCTCCGTCTGCTCTCCCTTTCTGCATGAAGCTGACGCTGGTGTCAGGGTCCCACTCGGCTTCTCCTGCATCTGGAGCTTGGCGATCCCACAACTCGAATAGCGGCATTGACGTTAGCTTCCCAGAGCTATGAAGCTGAGGACTGTGGAGGAGGTCTCAGGTAGCCCCAGCAGCATATCACAGAAAGCACCCACCCCCACCCCACCCCTCGGAGCTGTACCTTCTTGGTGTTTTCTCCAGGGGCTCATCCTGCAGCCAGGAGTCACCTGCTTGCTGTGTCCTGACCAGCCATCACTGTGCGGCAGACTCTGGTTGCCGTCTACCGGACTGAGAATTTCTTCCAGGCTTGCCTGTCTGTGGGCCCAGGGAGCCCCACGTGTATCAGGAGGGCAGTCTCCTTCCCACCCTAGGGACCCCTCATTGTTCCTCTAGATCCCAGGATTTCAGTTCTATTTTAAGAAGTTGGGGTGCCCCAGGACACGGCCTTCTCAGATTGGGGTGCCCATGGCATCGCACCTGAGGCCCATATAGGCATAGTCTGTTTTCTCAGGCCAGGCCCAGCCTTTCCCCAGCATGAACAAACCACTTTATCTCACTCTGACTTTCCAGTAAGTTGGGGACTAGGTAGGGCAGCTGGGCCAGCCATGGAAAATTGCCTCCCTCTCCCAGCATACAGGACTTTTGTGGGGGTTGTAAATTTGTGGCGGAAACTGAGGGCTGGTGCCTGCTTCAGGCAGCCTTTGAACCTCAGGCTGATACTCAGTACCCACCAGGGGCCTTCCCTCCTGCCAGCTGAGGCCTCTGTGGGGGGGGCAGAAGCCTCAGCAACTCCCCCTGACCTCTGGCTCCCCTCTCCAAAGCCCTAGAGGCAAGTCTGAGACCACAGCAGGGTAACTGGCTTAAGAGACCAGCTGGGGTCCCCACAAGGCCCCCTCTTCATTTCCTATTTACCTGACCAGGACATCTAGTGGAAGGAAACTTGTTGCTTAGATCCTGACTGCCAGGCTTTTTTCCCTGGGCCTCAGTTTCTCCTTTTGCAACAGCAGGGGATTGGGTGAGACTGCCATTGAGTTTCACTGGTGATTCACTGTTGTCTGGTGTTCACGTGCCTTCCTGAGTCTTATCTTTGTGCCGATGTAGGGGTCAAAAGAGACATTGGAGTGTGGAGTGGGGGGACCCAGGTGAGCTGATCCACTCAGGAGGCCTGTAGTCAGGGGAAGCTGAGTCAAGGGCAGGATATCCCAAGCATTCAAATGCCAAGGACCTAGAGGGGTACTTGATGAGCCCAGGAGATGGACGCATGTGACACAGTGTGAGAAAGGCATAGTCTTCAAGAGAAGGTTTCCATCCCCTAGCAGTGAAGGGATGGATGGCTTTCTGGGCACCAGGAGGCTCTCAGAAGATGAGGCTCGGAGAGGAGGGGACCAGGGAGGCAGAAGCAGGAAAGAGGAGAGAGCTCTGTGCTGTCAAGGGCATTGGATCCACAGAGAGTCAAGGCTGGCTCTCAGCTTGCTTTGGCTACCCATGGGGTGGGGGGTTGAGGGAACTACCTGGCATGTTCTCAGCCTAGGACTTGTAGAAACAAGAGGTAATTCAGTGTTATGAGGTAAATGGAGAAGGATTGGTATAGCATGTGTGGTGGATGCTCCTCAGATGTCACAAATGAACAGACCTTCCTATCAGCTCAAATAATTTGGGATGGGAGTGGGCAGGGTCTCTTTCCATAGCCCTGATTGTCCTAGAACTCACTGTGAAGACCAGGCTGGCCTTGAACTCACAGATATCCACCTACCTCTGCCTCTGCTAGGATTAAAGGCCTGCACCAACACACCCAGCTTCAGATGGTCGTACAAGGAAGAAACTCCCAGGGAAACAAATGCTCCGTGGCATGTCTGGGGACACTGGACTATACTCACGGTGGCTGTTCAGACAGAACTTCAGGCCCATAATTCCCCCAAACACACATGTCCTCTGCTGTACAATGGCTTCTAGAGATTTGAACCTAGGACCCAGGCCCTTTGCATCCACTCTTTGAGCTGACCTGGCCTAGCAATCTTAAATGTTCTAGGCCCCAGTGTCCTGGTCACCTCTTCTGGCTATGTTCAAAGTTCTGTTCCTACACTGTCCATCACTCCCTGGGAATCTAGTTGATGCAGGAACAGATTGAGACTATCACTTCCCTGGATTTGGGTACCAGCATCTCTGTGGATGTGGCCGAAGAGATGGATGTTTGCTTGGCATCTTGTCTTCCCCTCAGCTGCGGCATGGAAATCCTCCTGCTTTAGCTAGATGCTCTCAGACAACGTAAGAGTTATAGAAGCAAGAACATTCCCGGGAAGCAATAAATCCTCGTAAGAAGGATGGATGAAGTGTCTGGCTTTGGGCTCAGGCCAGTCCTGAGATGAAAACTCTGGAGAATCAGGTGGCACAAGGGGGACCCTCGAGGTTGGAGGTGGTTGTTAGAGTTTTGCTTTGAGAGCTCAAACTATTTCCTGTCTCCCCATTCATCACTGCTCCCCGCTGGTCACCTTCTGCCTCCACGATCCATCTTTCCGAGGAGCGGAACAGCAGGATAAATTGGCTAATAGAGTTGAAGGTTGTTTGCAGTAGAAGGGCCTCTACAGAGAGTCTAGCGGACCTCCTCACCAAACGGGAGTGTGTGTGTGTGGGGGGGGGTAGGCTGGTGCTGGGACAGAGGGAGGTGGGCACTGGTCCCTAGATTAACAGGTCAGGGAGCCCTTGTAGAAAGTTGTTGCCCATGTGGGTGAGGGGTCATATTGGATGTAGATAGCCTCTGCTCCAGGGGGATAGCTGGCTTGGCCCGCCTGCAATCTCAATGTTAGCCTCACCCACCACCATCAGACAGCCTGACAGCGATTACAAGCCAGTTCCAAAGGGAGAAACTTCAGCTCAGTTTCTGGCTTCTACTTTGCTCCTGCTCCCTGGGAGATCCTCTCATCCCTTCCTCAATTTCCCCATTTAGGAAATGATGGTGCCAGCTAGATTGGCGGCTCAGAGCACTTGCCTGTTTCCATCTGGAAGCTTTAGGGGGAGGAGTCAGAGTTCACCACCAGCACTTCCTGCCCTGGTACTTGGCGAGGGCCCATCCCATCCCAAGGTCCCAGGCTTGCCCTCAGGGGAGGAATTGTTGTGATTTAAGGTTCCAGATTTCCTGGACTATTAGTGTCATGATACTTTATATCTGGGCTTTAATGGCTTTTTAATTAAAAACGAATCCCTCCCAATCCCTGGTTTTACGTCCATCTCCAGGAGCCTGCAGGGATCCGACTGTCTGGTGGTTCACATTGCTCTCCCTATTTCCCTCCTGTAGGTTCGGTTCCCCCCCCCCCCCCCGTCCCCTGTTTTGGGGACAGAAGAGTCTGAAAGTCTTTGTAGACACCTTCTCTGCTTTGAGTCCCACATTCACATTTCTTTTCTTTTTTAAAGACAGGATTTCTCTGGGTAGCCCTGGCTGTCCTGGAACTCACAGAGATCTACCTGCATTTGCCTCCGGAGTGCTGGGATTAAAGGAATACGCTACCACCACCCAGCCCCAAACTCACATTTTAAGACATCTGTGCAGAACAGAGAGAAAGTGTTGGCGCCAAACCAGTCCTATAATGGCAGTCAGTCTCAGCCAAGTATGGAGGAGGCTGGAGCTGAAAGTCTTTGGCGGGCAAGGACTGTGGGGGCTTGGGATCATGCTGTGTATCTTCTTTATGGATTAAGTCATCTGGAGATTTGGGTTAGAAGGAGAGGAGAGGGGCCACAGGGTTGACATGGACATTCTGCTATATTTAGCCAGGACCAGGCTAGGACATGGGCTGCTGCCAAAGTGATGGGAGAGAAGACTGAGGATCTGGGCGGGGTGAAAAGACAGCCGAGGACAGCAGGAAGCTGCACCACCCAGGTCAGAGAGCCGAAGTCAGAGGTTGTTGCTGCAAGAGGAGGTCAGTGAAAAGCCATGGTCTACTCTTGGGTGCTGTGGTCCTGAGGAGAGCCCTAGAGTGAATTCAAACAGTCCCAGCAAGTCCCCTGCTTCCATCGCAGAGGAGTGGGAGGGGAAGGTACAAGGGAGGCCTTGCAGAGCAGGGTAGGAGACAAGTGATGGAAAGGAAAGTTGGCATCTGTATGCTTCCGAGCCCAGCCTGTTGCATGGGCTGGTTAGCTGCACATGCTTCATTTTGCTGACTCTCCTGCTCATCCCCTTTTTCAATAAAAAAGTACAGGTGAAAAAAAAGTGGAGGCTCAGAGCAATTCCCCAACTTGCCCACAGCACCTTGTGCAGCGTTTAAGGGGTCCCTCCAACTGGACAGAAGATGCTGGCCTGAAGTTCCCTCCTAACCCGCAGAGTCTAATCAGGAGCTGAGGGGTGGTCAAGAGTCAGCATTCCACAAGAGCCAGGGAAGCCGGAGCATCAGCCTGATGCCTGCCTGGGAAGGATAGTATCATAGGTGACAGGGTTAGGGGCTGAGGGACACTGGACCCTCAGATACGGAGCCCGGGGGGTCCTTTTCTTCCATCCTGTAAGACTGGACTGCTCCCTGCACCTCCACCTTACAGAGCTCAGCCACCTCACCTGAGGGTGGGAATAATTGTGGCTTTTGGTGTTTGAGTGTAACGTCTGCGTTTGTGTTTTGTGAGTGTTGTAACTGGAGGTACCTTGGTCTCCACAGCCCTGTATCCTCTAGTCCCTGTTTGCAACTATTTTATGAAGGAATACAGGACAAATGGCGGGGATGTCACTCAGGGCTCAGGAGCCAGACTTCATCATTTCATCCAGGTTCTGCTGACTTCTTTCTCATGGAATTCTGGGACAAGTTACTTCTCCTCAGTGGTCTAATCATAGTGGGATAATGGTGGCACCTTCTCACCGCGTGGCTGCAGGCTTGTTGAATTAGTACCTGTAACTTGGTAAAGTGTAAGAGGCGCGTCTGGGGAGTGAGCCTTCCATGAACTTGGGCCATTGTGTTGTTATTTTCAGTATTCGTACTGGACTTACCCCGAAGACTGAAGCCCAGCAGGGTCATCAGGGCTGCAGGACCTGAAAGGCCACATGGACCAGATCTAAATCCAGCCCAGGGGGGCTGCTGCGGGTAGGTAGAGGACCCTGGAGCAGGGCTGTCTGTAGACTAAGAACAAGAGGAATGGTACAGAGTTGGGGTAAGCCCCAGAGAAATGGTGCATCCATGGTGACAACGTGTGCTCATTCTTTGTATCAGCTGTTGCCACCATGTTGTAAGGACAAAATGTCAGTCTCAACCAAGGTGTCATTTAAAAGGGAAGGGTGGCGAGGGCAGCTCGGAGTCGGTTACTGTTTGAATCCCAAACTCCCCCAATATGTTTGGAAACCTGGGCACCATCTGGTTTTGATGGTGCCTTTGATGGTTTTTGGTACCTTTAAGGAGTGGGTCCGGGCTGGAGAGATGGCTCAGCAGTTAAGAGCCTTGACTGAGCTGGGCAGTGGTGACGCATGCCTTTAATCCCAGCACTGGGGAGGCAGAAGCAGGCAGATCTCTGTGAGTTTGAGGCCAGCCTGGTCTACAGAGTGAGATCCAGGACAGGCTCCAAAGCTACACAGAGAAACCCTGTCTTGAAAAAAAAAGAAAAAAAAAAAAAGCCTTGATTGCTCTGACAGAGGACCCGGGTTCAATTCTAGCACCCACATGGTGGCTTGCAGCGATCCATAACTTTAGTCCCAGAGGATCTGACACCCTCTTCTGGCCAGGCATGTACAGACACATGCCAGACAAAATATCAATATATATAAAATAAATATAAACCAGCAACAAGAACACAGAAGATGAGGAGGAGGGTCCTAGCTGCAGAGGTGGGTCACCAAAGGGCCTGGCTTTTGGATTTTAGCCCAGCTCTCAGTTTCCTGGTCCAGCCTCCCTGTGAGGGGTTTTACCTTGTGTTCTTACTGCCATGCATGGAGAACCACTCTGCCACTATGCCTACCAAAATGACCTAAAGCCCTCTGAGACTGTGAGCCAAGATGAGTGTTCCTCCCTTAGACTGCCCGTCAGGTACCTTATCATAGGGATGAGAAAAGGAACTCAAATGGGGTCTCCACCCCTGGCTCTTTATTTCAGTGCCATGGCTGCTTGTGGAGCCCCACTGAGGATAAGGAAGGCACAGTTTAAGAGCACCAGGCCGTGATCTTCACAGACTTCTGTTTTGGCTGTGAGCCTAGCCTTTAACTGTTGAGGCATCTCTCTAGCCCCCATGCTCTTCTTTATCTGTGAGACACAAAGGGCAGAGTGCCAGCTGAGTTCCCCGTGGGTCTGAGAACCTCCTCCAGGCTAGGATCCTATCCTGGGACCCATGTGAGTCATACATGGCGCAGCCTTTGTGCTTGGTCTCTGGAGGGAGAGGCAGGGTTTGGCTGGCTGAATGGAGCTCAGAAGCAGCTAGGACTGACCTTGTACTATCCCCTGTGTTATACATCTGTTTGTACTGACCTGTGGTTTTCCAACTGAAGATGGTTTTGACTTTGATAGCACAGAAGTGATCTGGCCAGTAGAAAGTGTATCTTGCATTTTAGGGTTTTGTTTGGTTTTTGTTTGGTTTTGAGGAGTATAAGGGGGTTTCCCTATGTGGCCAGTCTTGTCTTAAATTCATAGAGTCATCCTCCTGTTTCAACGCCCAAAGTAGCTGAGACAAGAAAAATGGGGCATGACCCCCAGATCTTCAAAATGTAGAAGTGGATTTCTTCCCAGGCCGATGGTAGGCAGAGTCATAATCCCTCAAGATGCTGGGCAGTGTGAGCAAGTCACAGCTGCAGGCAGCCATGAGATCACAGGGTGAACGAGGACACTGTACAGAGTGTTGTGACACTACCCAATGCTGTGGCGCAAAGGTCAGTAGCTGGGCGTGTCAGATGATATTTTCGCTTAGGTTAGAGGTGCAGGACTCTCCCCGGGGGGCTGGAGGGCCTCGGGAGCTGCAATATGGGGAGCAGACTTTGGGTTCCATGATGGCTGAGTGGGTAGACCTTGACTGGAGTCCTGGTTAGGATGAAAGGGCTCAGTCAGAAACCTCAGTCCTTAGAGTCTTACCCTGTGCTAGGCAGGCTTGGATCCAGTTTGGAGGAAGCTGGCTGTAATAAAAATATTAAAATCAAGTACAACCGTGAGCGTTTATTTAGAATGAGAAAAATCACAATTACAATTAAAACACTTTTAAACTTCATTATTGTGTGAGTGGGGGGCATTCTGTGTGTGTGTGTGTGTGTGTGTGTGTGTGTATCTGTGTGTATGTATGTTTCTGTGTGTGTAAGTGTATGTATATATGTGTGTGTATGCATGTTCGTGTGTGCGCGTGTGTGCACGTGTGTGTGTGCATGTGCATGCCACAGTGTGCATGTAGCAGTCAGAGGACAACTTTGTAGTGTTGGCTCTCTCCTTCCACCTTTCATGGGTTCTTGTGGCTGATCCCAGGTGGTCAGTCTCCTGCAGCAGTGCCTTGCCCCGCCAAGGCACCTAGCTGGTCCCCAGTTAGACATTTTTAAAAGCCAACAAGTATCCCCAAATACAGAAAGACAGTATTTTTTTAACTGCCAGAAATTTCTCTTCAATATTTTTTTCTTAAAAGTTTGGGCCTTGCTGGTGGCAGCAGTGGTGGTGGCGGCAGCAGACACTGCTGCACATGCCTTTAATCCCTGCACTTGGAAGGCAGAGGCAGGCAGATCTCTGAGTTTGAGGCCAGCCTGGTTTACAGAGGGAGTTCTAGGATAGCTAGGGCTACACAGAGAAATCTTGTCTTGAAAAGCCAAAACCAAACAAACAAAAACTAAGCAAAACCCAACTACCCCCCCCCAAAAAAATTG
Source organism: Onychomys torridus (assembly GCF_903995425.1). Lineage (NCBI taxonomy): Eukaryota > Metazoa > Chordata > Mammalia > Rodentia > Cricetidae > Onychomys > Onychomys torridus. The sequence continues at coordinate 77,878,665 of NC_050443.1, forward strand.
GGGCCTTATCCCCCTTGTTTTCCATGTCACATTATAATAACTTTTAAATGGCTCTCATAGAACAGAGAGAAGGGCAGAGCAGTCCTCCTGTCCCCCGAGTCACTGGGACTCTGTTGATGACAGTTAAAGCAGAAATAAGTGTGCAGCTTCAGACCCAGACGCACTTGCTGGCTAGCTCACTGCTCTAGCTTGGTGCCTGACACACAGAGCAGCTGCTAGCCTCTACTCCACACATTCCCAGTCAGGAGGAAACCAAAGATACAGCTCTCTAACAATACAGGCTCCGTTATCAGCTAGGGTTTTGCTGCATGTATGTATGTATAGGGGTGTGTGTAAGTGTGTGCGCATGAGTGTGCTCTTGCGTGTAGAGGCCAGACGTCAGCGTTGGGTGTTGCTTCTCAGGACTCCCTCACCTTGTTTCTTTTGGCTAGATTGACTGGCTAGCAAATCTCAGGCGTCTTCCCATTATCTGCCTTCCCAATACTGCAATCACAAGTGCATGCCACCACGTCTGACTTTTTGCCTGGATCCTGGGGGCCCACTCAGGTCCTCATGCGGCCAGCACCGCACCATCTCAGCCATCTCTGCAGCCCTCCAGGTATATCCTTGACAGAAGAGAATCTGTTTTGCTAGTTCCCAGATTCTTTGCCTACAGTGTGACCCTTTGGATGCCTGAAAGAACACTCCCCTGACTAGCTTCCAGTGTCAAATATTTCAAATCTTGTTTCTTTAACTCTCCACTGACTTCCAGGGGTGTCACGTGAGTGCCGTGGACAGCAGGGTGTTCATTCTGGAAACTCTTCCTACATGGGGACCTTTAGCAACAACTGTACCCATAAGTGACCACAAACCATATAAATATACATCACTAATCCTCAACTCAGCTCCTCTTGGCTAAGCCACCGAATGCCTCAGCCATTCAACCCTCCTGTCAAGAAAGGAGGGTGGAGGGAACTCGGTGTGGAAGGAAGCTATGGTCCCAACTTCTGTGGCTAGCCAGCTCCCTTTTTATAAGCTTTTCACGGAACACTGTGGCCATGGTAACACATTGCTAGGGTCTCTTGCAGAGGAAGAACTATAAGGAAAGGGCCCTGCATTGTGGATTCCATCAGCTTCCTGGTACCTTGGCCACAGTGCCAGGCCCTACTGTAACCCACAGAGCTCCATAGATAAGGTCTGGAAAGATAAAGACAGTGTGATAAGAGGCGAGTTTAAAGTCAGGGTTATGGGACTTTAGAGCCTTCACTAGTAACTTTGTACTTACTCAAGAAGCTGATGAGATTGTTCTCAAGAAATGAATGGTTGGATGGATGGATAGATGAGTAGATGGATGGATGGATGGATGCATGGATGTATGAATGGATGGATTCTTGCTATATTCTCAAATTTGTTTGGTATCCAGCTATTTTCTAGATTAGACATAACTTCCTCCAAAGCAACACTGAATTGGACTTATCTCTCGACCTAAGAGCTCACCACTGGGCAAGGCACAGAAGACCAAGGCAGGAAAGATCAAGGCTGCAGACAGGGATCAGGAGACCCGGGGCTCTACCCCCAGATCTCCACAAGTATGGGGAAAGAGAACATAGACTCAGCAGAGGTGAGCCTTGTCTGCTGGGTGCAGGCTTCTGTTTAGAGGCAGCGAGCAGAAGTCCATGTCTTCTTTTGGGTCATTAGATGGCCTTCAGAGGACCCTGGCAAAGGGAAGGGTGCTCGACAGCTTGACCTCTCAAGAGCCTGCTCCACAAATCCACCCGCGTTCACTCTCTAGCTCCCGGGCATTCCCAGGCTTCCCTCTGCAGTTTTCTAGGCTGTCTATGGAAGGAGAGGCCATCCGGGTGGTCCATTCCAAGGATCAGCAGCCGGAACGGACAGTGCCCTACAGCTCCGAGTTAAGTCCAGTTCCACTTGAAGCATTTTATGGGCCCAGCCTGGGTAAACAGGGGCCCCATTAATGCACCAGGGTGTCACCTCTGCCACTGTTGATGCCAACTCCCACAGCCCGAGGCAATGGAGCGTGAGCCCCATGGCAAGTTGAGGAAGGCACGCCAGGACTGAAAAGGCCATGTGGCAAGGACACTCAGACAGCCTCCAGGCTCCACAGCCCCATTCATAGCTTCAGGACAGACTGGGGAGGAGGGGTGGGGCAGAGATGCACTGAGGTAGAGACAGAGCTAGAACTCCAATACAGCTGCTAACCACTGTGCACCACCACACCCCAGGCTCTGCACCTCTCTTGTGGATGGGGACATGTGCCCTAAAACTGCAGTTAAGGTACATGGTCTGACAATAGCCGGTTCTTAGGGAAGAACCGGAGAGAAAGAGGAACCCTGGCTTATTTCTCACCCATTCCTCCCCTTGCTCCACACACCTTTCCTGGTGCCCGCTATGCTCCAGACTCTGAGGTGAGCCTGGGGACCCAGAGATGAGTCAGACCTGGCCTTTGTCCAGGATGAAGTCACAGTCTGATGGAGAGACAGGTGTGGACACAGGCAATGACAATGACAAACCAGAGTGCTCATCTGAGACAAAGAGAAACCTGAGGATAGACCACCCCCACCTCACTGCCTGGAGTCAGAAGGGTCAGGGAATCCCCTGGGAGGGTAGAGGGAACTTGACCTGATTGTTGAAGATGAATTAATCAGCTAGCTAAACTCTGGAGGGATTCCTAGGCAGAGCAACAGCACCTGCAAAATGACAGTGCTTTGGAGGGACTCACGCAGCTGGGGCAGAGACTGATACATAAGAAGTACTTGGTAAATGACTTCTGAATGAGTGGAGAGATGGATAAATCTTAAAACGTTTACTGTACCTTGGATGTGGGAAATGGAGGCATGGAAGAATCTGGAAGAGGCTGGAAGCTGAGAAAACCATTCTCAAGAACTTGGGTGGATCCAACCCACAGCTTGGGGACCTGGGACAGGGTTTAAGCAGCCAGGGGCAGGCTCTCGGGAAACTGGGGTTAGAGGTCTTGGGTCAAATACACATATCCAGTTAAATCTGCAATTTGGGAAACAATGAGTGGCTTTAAGGGGAGAGTGTCTATACTTTGTTACTCATTCTGGCAGCTCCAGTTTGGAGCAAGAATGGAGATAAAACCAGAGTTGTGCTCAGGGGACTTTATGACGGCCTGAATGGACAGTGACTCGGGGCAGGGGAGGAGGACAACTCACAGAGTGGATTATGGTTGTTGTAATAGAAAATTGTTTTTGGAGGGCTGAGGATGTGGGTCACTTAGTAGAATGCTTGCCTAGCAAACACAAAGCCCCAGCAAACCAGGTATGACGGCACATGCCTATACTCCCAACACTTGGCAAATAAAGGCAGAGGGTCAGAAGTTCAAGGCTACCCTTGGCTATGTAGCAAGTTCAAGTCTTGGACAGTCTGCACTACAGGAGACTGTCCAGAAAGGAAGAAAGAAGGAAGGAAGGGAGGGAGGGAGGGAGAGAGGGAGGGAGGGAGGGATGAAGGAAGGAAGGAAGGAAGGAGGGAAGGAAGGAAGGAAGGAAGGAAGGAAGGAAGGAAGGAAGGAAGGGAAAAATCTTTTCTGAAGTATAATATACAATAGCACAAGACATAAATATACCCATCTCAGTGTGTCATCAGGTGAATCATCTGATAGCCAGGTGGTCCCAGAAGTGAGCCTTGTCCTGTGTTGATCCTGGGTTGAGTCTAAAGACCTGAAAATATCCAGGGGTCCAACAAGGTCAGGCTGTCTGAGGGTAGATGGACACAAACAAATTTACTCACATGCTCCCCCTTCACCTACAAGCCAGACTTCACCCTCTGCCTCCCTTGGACCTTGTCCTCCACATTTGCTCTCTTACCTACCCGATGCATGTCTGAGGTGGTCGGAATGAGGAAAGAAGGTAGGATCATAGAATGAGGAAAGAAGGTAGTAGGATCATATGCCCACAAATGCAAGCTGTACAAACTTTCTTCAACAAATGGAAAACAGTTGACCACAACGAAAATAGAAAGTTTTCCTGGAGATACACATGCATTCTAAGGACAAGATTGTTCCAAGACATCACAAACCACTTACTGGCTAATGCGTCTGGACTGCATCTCCTGCCTATGATTACAACAGAAGACAGTGGGGTGGTACATGCACAGTAAGCATAACTTTATGTAGCTTAGAAATGTCAATCACCAATGTCGGTCAAAGGAAGTGTCACCCATTTGGGGAGCTACTCTTCCCCTCTGGAGCCCCAGAAAGAGGAGCTAGAGAGCCCCAGGCTTGCTAGAATCTGCTCCCACCCTGTGGAGGGCACTTCTTGCTTTTATTAAGCCTACTCCTTTTACTACTGTCTTATCTGTGTCCTGTTCAATTCTTTGAGACACAAAGAGCCTGGACGTGGATTCGTGGGATGCTTTAGAGACCTTGCCTTCGGTAGCCTACACTGAACCTGACTTCCAGCTTCTCTCATCCCAGACACTGCCACAATCTAGTTCTGTATCCAGAGTCCTGGTCCTCTTGGGATCTCAGTGTCCCCTCCTCTACAACAGGAAGCCAGGCTCTGGGGCCTTAGAGGCAGTGAGAATCCAACCTCCGGTCTCCAGACCATGGGGGCTCTCAGTGGCTCTTCTCAATGCACCCCTGTTTGCAGAGGTCTTGGGTCTCTGGCAGGAACTGGTTGCTTAGCTTGAGTGTTTCTGCCCAGTTGCCTGCTTCATATCAACGAGCACCTCTCTCCTGAGCCTCTCACAGCCCTGTCCTGTCTGCACCCAAAGCCAAGGTCTGGAGATCCTCACCAGGACACTCAGCCTTCAGTTGGCCCAGTCAGGACTTGTGCCCAATCTGGAGTGACAGGCCCTAACTTCTCTTCTCCAGGCCTTGAAGTAAAGTCGGGGTGTGCTCCTTGTCACCAGTGCTGGCAGTCCAGGTCCTGGCACAGAAGAGGAGCAGGTGAAGTTGACCAAATGCCACACAGCCTGCCTCCCCTCAGGACCCCATGGAGGCTCACCCGAGGGTGGTATGTGCTAGGGAGGGGCTGACAGTACGGCCGGGCCCGGGGTACACAGACTTCTCTCGGACCATGGCCCATTTCACCCGGTGGTTCTCTGCAAAGCCAGGAAGTCTTGGTGTTTTCAGAAGGAAATGAGTGGGTCGTGCTCAGGGGGAGCAGAGAGCCCTAGGAAAGGACTCCAAGGGAAACATGCCATGCAGGGAGACCAGAGCTTTCCCTGTGAAGCAATGCAGGCAGGTGTTGAGCAGGGCTGACTAACGAGCTGCCTATGTCCGTCCCTTGGAACTGTTGAGAGACGCCACCCACCTAGGGCAGCAGTTCTCAACGTGTGGGTCATGACCCTTTAGGAGTTCATATGGCAGATAGCCTGCATATCAGGAATTCACATTACGATTCATAACAGTAGCAAAAATTACAGTTATCAAGTTAAAAACGAAATGATTTTATGGTTGGGGGTCACCACAGCATGAGGAACTGTATGGATTAAAGGGTCACAGTCTTAGGAGAGCTTTCTGACAGGGAGATTCTGAGAGGACCATGAGGCTGAGAGGGGACCCAGACTGCTCTCACCTCCCCAGGGACCGCACAAATCAGAGCTGGTTGGCGATAGGAGGTCATCGTATCCTCCCCGAGAAGCTGAAGCAGGCCCAGGACAGCCGCCCAGGGCCTCAGGGGGCCAAAGAAGCCCATCAACCCACCATTCCCACCCTCCCTCCCATCATCCAGCCCTCCGCTTAGCAGTAAAGCCAGAGCAGGCTCAGATCCTGCCTTCTAGGGTGACTTCCGGTCAGCTATCGTCATGGGTGAGCTGAGGTGGGTGGCAGCCCTGATTTCTCCATGGGTCTGAGTTGGAACTACTCTAGCATGATTCCATAAAAGGGGTTGATGTTGTTCGGTGGGGCTTTGCCGATGTTGTGTGTTTTTTTGAGTTTTATTTGTTTTATTTTGGTGTTTTGAGACAGGGTCTCACTATGTAGACCAGGCTGACCTCAACTTGGCAGTGATCCCCCCGCCTCTGCCTCCAGAGCAGTTACAGGTGCATGCTACAACACTTAGTACCAACAGACTTCTTTCTCCACTCTTTTTTCCCCCTTTGGTTTTTCAAGACAAGGTTTCTCTGTGTAGCTTTGTGCCTTTCTTTCTCCATTCTGGCTAGAAGTCCCATATCAAGGCACAAACAGAGGTGTGGCCACTGAGGGCCACCTCCTGTTCACAACTGGCCTGTCTGCCTGGAGTGGCATCACATGATGGAAAACAGAAAGGAAACAGGCTTCCCCATTTCTTCTTACTTTTATTTTTTACTTTTATTATTTTTGTGAATATGTGTGTAGGGTGTGTGTTGCGTGTATGTAGGGAGGTGGGTCAGCATGCCATGGCAGGCCTGTGGAGATCAGAAGATAATGTTCAGGATTCCTCTCTCTCCTTCATCATGTGAGTTCCAGGGATGGGCCTCAGGTCATCAGACTTGACAGCAAGCACATTATCCAGTGAGCCCTCTTCTAGGCCCAAATGTCTCGCCCTAAAAAGGCACCAACTAATCCCAGCGTGAGGGCTCCACTCCCATGACATTCGTAATTACTTCCCAATCACATTGGGGATTGTGGGAATCAACAAGTGATTTCAGGGAGACCCAGCCTGCAGCACAGTGGAATGTCTTTCCAGCTCACCTAACTGCACACCACCTGAGAGGCAAGCGCTGGCACCATCCTCCATGGCAGAGAGAACTAGAAGCAGCCCAGCAGCCCATGTGAGTAAAAGCCAGGAGCAGCATCCTGGGGCTCAGTCTGCAAAGCTTACGGTTTGTTCATGGCCATACTCTGCTTGCTGTCTCTGCCATCCTTCACAGAGGGAGATTGGAGTCCCAAGTGGAAGTGGGCAGTGGCTATATGGAACTGCCCAGCCTGTCTGAGGAAGATCCTGGCCCAAGTCCAGGTACATGGAGCCCAATCCCCTTACTGAGGTCTGGCCTGGCCATAGCATCCAGCACAGGCCCCTCTTCGGGGCCAGCTGGAAGAGCTTCAGAGGCCCTAAACTGGGAGAGGTGGGAGAGGCATGCAGCTTGGCACCTCTTCAGGGACAGATCCCAGCCCCACCGCCTCTCTGAAGGAGACTGGGCAGAGGTGGGGGCTACGGAATCCCTGGAATGGAATGTGTGTTGTCCCCAAAACTTAGAATAGGAGAGTGATCTGGGGAAGGGGAACCTGGGGGACCTGCTTCCCAGACAGACAGGGCAGGGGCAGGGAGGGGCAGGGAGGGGCAGGCCCGGGTAAGGCCCTGAGGTGCAGGTGCTGCATTGAGACCATAGAACAGATGAGAGGCCTCCTTTCTCCTTCTCCTTTTCCCACAAAACCCAGGAGCTAAGCCCAGGCAGCCCCTACTCACAGGAGGATGCCAGGACATCTGAGGATGCCCAGAGCAGCTCTCCCCTCACAGTTAAGACTGGCCTAGCAGCCCTGTGGGATGAGCTTAGGGACAACTGTGGCACCATCTCACAGACTGAGACACTGAGGCCCAGAGGCATGAATGTACCAGTCAGTCTACACACCGGGGACACACATCCCTGTTTTTGTTAGAGTTTAAAAACTCCTGGTCAAGAGACTAGAATGTCTGGCCTAGGTGGAAACCTAACATTCAGGTGGGGCCAAGTCGCTCACTCAGCCAAGGGACCTCCTGGGAAGGAGGGCTCACCTTAAGCTGTGCTAAAGAGATGGGCGGAATAACTATCCCTAATGAGATACTGTACTTATCCTCCCAGAATCCCAGCCTCCAGTGTAGTAGCTTAGGGCTAAGTCTGCCCATTTTTTTTAAATTATTCAGAAAAGTGTAACTTTTCCTTTTCTCCTTTCTGCCTCCTTTCTAAGCATTTCTCTTCAGGCTTCCCTTCCAACGCTTTAGACTCCCTACTCTTTCTGCCTGCTTGTCCGCCATGCATCTGACATCCACGCCAGCTTAAGTGACATGACCTTTTCCTTCTCTCCTCCAGTCTTGTCCTCTGGGCAGTTGCTGAGGTTTAGAGCTTGCCTGCCTTGGGGGTTTTGTTTTAAACTTTAATAAAATTGTCCTTGAGATTCTGTTTTGAATCCTTTCTTAAATTATTTTATTAACAAGACTAAGCACCTCTATGGGGCATCCTGATTTCCCCTGTACCATTTTGTCCTTGCCACATGGGTCTTCTCTTTGGACAACCAGTACACCCTTCCCTTATGCTCACCCCAACTCCACAGAACCTGGGAGGTCAGTCATCAGGACAAAGAACTTCTCCACCCTGGAAGTGTACCACTGTTTCCTGTTTCCTGTCCAAGTGCAGGGCACCCTGGGGTCTCCCTCCCCAGACACTCTCCCTTTCAATAGTTCCTTGGTTTGCCTTGCCCTGGATTCTTTCTCAGTGGATTCATTTTTCATTTCACTCTTTTGGGAGCAACAGCCCTTACAGAAAGAAAGGGTCTGGGCTTTGAGGACAAGCACAGCTCTGCCATTTCTACAGTGTGATTTTGGCCAACTCACCTCTCCTGCCGGTTCAACAGATGGAAAGAGGGAATATCTAAAATGCTTTATCTTAAAGTCCCAAACCTTTGGAGGACCTGAATGTGGCATCTCTGCCCTCCTCATGCCATACACTCCCTGGGTCCTCATGCCCTTTCTCCATGCCCTATACCCAGGGCAATTTCCAAGGCTAGCATGGTCCTGGCTCAGGCATGACCTATGCTGGGACAGATAAACACACACCCAATCCAGCTTCCAGCCTCAGACCCAGATGGGTGCCCTGGAGATGTTTCCTGGGGCCCTGATGGATGTCCCTAGTGGATCCTCTGTTTCATGAAGAGTTCAGAGTCTATTTTAAGGCAGATCTAACCGAATTGCCTTATGAGAATTTGGAACACTTAAGGCTGAACACACATACTCTCTCACTATCACAACTTATCTCTCGTTTTCTCACATTATATGTTACTGTAATGTTCTGTGCTCGCTAACACAGGCATACACACACACAGAGACAGAGAGAGAGAGAGAGAGAGAGAGAGAGAGAGAGAGAGAGAGAGAGAGAAAGGGAGAGAGCCCTTATCATTGCCCTTCCTATCTGCTCCATGTGGTGGTTTGAATGTAACTGGACCCCATAAGCTCATAGAGTGGCACTATTAGGAGGTGTGGTTTTGTTGGATTAGGTGTGGCCTTGTTGGAGGAAGTGTGTCACTGTGGGGGCGGGCTTTGAGATTTCCTATGCTCAATATACTGCCCAGTGTTTCAGTTGACTTCCTGTTGCCTTCTGATCAAGATGTAACCAGCACCATGACTGCCTGCACACTGCCATGCTGCCCACCATGATGATAATGGACTGAACCTCTGAAACTGTAAATGAGCCACCCCAATTAAATATTTTCTTTATAAGAGTTGTCGTGGTCATGGTGTCTCTTCACAGCACTAGAAACCCTAACTAGTTTGAATATAATTGGCCCCCATAAGCTCATAAAGAATGGCACTATTGGGAGGTGTGGCTTTTGTTGGAGTAGGTGTGGCCTTGTTGGAGGAAGTGTGTCATTGTGGGGGTGGGCTTTGAGGCCTCTTTTGCTCAAGCTTTGCTCAGTATGACCCTCAGACCATTTCCTGTTTGTTGCCTGCAAGATGTGGGACTCTCAGCTACTTCTCTAGCACTTCTCTAGTCTGTGTGCATGCTGTCATGCTCCCTGCCATGATGATAATGGACTGAACCTCTGAAACTGTAAGCCAGTCCCCCCATTAAATGTTCTCCTTAGAAGAGTTGCCATAGTCATGGTGTCCCTTCATAGCAATAGACTATGAATAGCAATACCCCAACTGAGACACTATCCATCATCTATCCATTCACCCATCTACTCATTCACCACACCCATCCATCAGCCCTCATCCATCCATCCATCCACTCATCTATCTATCCCATCTACTCATCCATGTCTCCTCATCCTATCCATCCATCCACTCACGTACCACACCCATCTGTCCACTCACCCATCATTGATTCATCCACCCATCTACCCATCAACCCAGCTATCTACCAGTCGACCTACCTGCCCGTCTACTCACCTACCCAGCATTTATTCATCTCTCTCTCTCTCTCTCTCTCTCTCTCTCTCTCTCTCTCCACCCACCCCACATTTAGAAGGCCCAGACCTCAGTTTCCTCAGCTCACAAGGCCAAAGGCACAGAAAAGGCATCACCAGTACATTGTGATCAGAGTGAGAAGCCCCAAACTGTAGGAGCCCAGTGTGAAAGGCTCGAATAAGGCTTCTAAGGGGAGCTACCTTGATCTGGTTCATGAAGCTTGAAGGTGAGTCTCAGGGACAAGGTTCTGGGCAAGGGAATTGTAAGGAGAGGAGCCCCTGTTTGCTGGATATTGCAGGAGAGACTGGCCAAGGACTGTGTGTTACAGCCTTAGCCAGGTGGGCTGAGGTGTTAGTGAGGGAGAGAGCTTCCTGCCTGTGTCTGGCTAAGCTCGTCTTGGATGGTCATACTGCCAGTGCCTATGATGCCATTCAGGTGGACTGGCTTGCCCATGGGCCCAGATCCTCTTAGGAAAGTCCTGTCCATGCCCCAGGCCTCACTGTTCTCCTTTACCTCACAGCAGGAAAACCTGGGCATAGCAAGTCCCCCATGCAGGAGTGGGCACCCACTCCCCAGACCATCATCCTGACACTTCTGTCAAGGCTCTGGGATCCTCTCCTCCATGCCTGGCCAGACTTTCCAGGTACCTCCAGCTTATGTGCTGGTCTCTATCTTCCTATGTCCTCCATTATAGGACAGGGAAACTTTCTTCAAGCTCACAGCCTCACCTGGCATTCAGGTGCCAGCTCAGCTCTCAGCCTTGCCTACATTATCTCCCCTTGAGCCATACAAGGGGCACCCTGGCATGGGAATGAGTCGGGTTCTTCAGGCCCCAGGGCGTGTCCTGCTGCTCTCTCTGCCTGGAACCTTTCCTGAAGGGCTGCTGGGAAGGCGCTCCCCACCACCACTTATGTGAGGGTGAGCCCTTTGGGAGGAGTTGGGGGAGATGCAGGAAGAGGCGAGCCTGGGAGGTTGAGGCATAGTTCAGATGAAGAACAGGACAGTGAAGGCATGGAGTATGGCTGAGCTGAGCTGTCTGAACAGGAACCACTTCTCCTCAGTGCCAGCATAATCAAAGACTCATGATGTCCAAAGATTTCCAAGGTCAGAGGGAGCCAGTAAGACCCTCCCAATCCAACCCAACAAACCCCCTCTAACTCACAGGGGCCTCTATTGCCATTCTATAGCCTCAACCTAGGTGAGGCTGGGCACACAGTCAGCTGAGACCTGGCCAGGTTTTCTCAGTAAAAATTCTGAGTTCCAGAGCAGCGTAAAGGGTGGTGAACTAATGCCTGCTTGTACCCCCACCCACCCACTACACTCCTGGGCTTTCCCATTTTTTTCCCATTTCTACCTCTGGCTATGTAGGCATGCATGACAAGATGTTGGAGGTTCCTGACTGTCTGACATTGGCATTCCCCATACTTGCCTATGTCTCTCCCCAAGTTCTCCCAGTCTTGAGTGTGAATCCACAGGGTTGTGTACAGTCTCAGTTCCCAGGACCCATAGGCTTGCCTCCAGACAGAGGCTCTAAGAGCCACAAAGGCAGGAGACCACTAAGCAGTCTGGATGACAAGCGGAAGGAAGGAAAAGGGTCACTAACCAACAGGCCCTGAAGCTGGACTGGCTGGAGCATCCTGTGGCATGTGCTGGCCTTGGAGCAGGAGATCCTAGTATCCAAGTCTCCTAAGGAGCACTGTGGCGGCATTGTGAGAGCATCACATCCACGTCGGTATCAGAGAGCATCATAGGGACATCATATCACCATATCTTGGGGAGCACCATACCTGTATCTCTTGGGCAGCATCAGGGAGCACCACCTCCCCAGTTCTTGGGGAACACCATATCTGCATCTCTTGTGGAGCACTGTAGAAACACTCCGTGAAACATGGTTCCATGCAGAGTGTCTTGAGATTGAGTTCCTTCACAAAGCAGTACCTGCTGTGGTTCTCAACTAGTGCTTAATAGGATCTGTCTAGGCTGGCCTGGAAGTCCCTCCTGAGAGCTGGGATTACAGGCATGGGTCAGCATATTTGGGAACATGTTTGCCCCCAGTAGTGGTGCTTGGTGCCAGTCTTACTCAGGAGTGTCCAGGAACCCCAGTCTTGCCTTAGATACTTAAGAGACAGTTGAGTACCTCCCTCTTACAAGGGCCGCAGTCAAGGTCCCCTGTGGTGATTTACAACGTACCCTAAAAAAATTTACCTGAAGATCAGAAGACAGAACAAACAGACTAGATTAAACATAGAGGCCAGGCAGTGACATACACCTTTAGTCCTAGCACTAGAGAGGCAGAGATCTGTCTGGATCTCTGTGAGTTCCAGTCTTGGAACTTGACTCAGTCTAGGAGAGAAACAGAGCTAGGCAGTGATGGTACATATCTTTAATCCCAGTATTTGGGAGTTACACACCTTTAATCCCAACACTTGAGATCTCATGCCTTTGCTTGGAAGCACACACGCCTTTAATCCCAGCACCGAGAATGATGGCTGGTGTATAAGGTATATAAGGCGTGAGGAGACAGGAACTAAGGCCCTTTCGGCTAAGGCTTTTCAGCTGACGAAGCCTTTTGGATGAGGACTCAAAGGCATTCAGTCAGAGGATTCATGGAGTTGGCGAGGTAAGATGTGGCAGTGGATTGTTCCTTTGTGTGATTTTTCAGGCAAATTTTATTAGCGTACACTATTTACCACCATAGTCCCCCTTTGGTGGGACTATGATGTCAGAGGGAACCCAGAAGGGAGGTGTTATGGCACCACAACTCTCTAGAGGGCACTGTGCCCAGTACACTGCACAGCTACCTCTCCTCAACTTGGTCTTAGTGTGCTACACCATGCTGTACAGCCTCCAACCATGCATGCTCAGCCTCCCCTTGCCTCTAGGTCTTCCCTAGAAGCACGGTCCCCCATCCTGCTAGGCATACCTGGCCTGCATCCCTCTACCTCCCCCATAGTTAGGGAACTGCCATCTAGTCTCTGACAATGTCTTCTTGTCTGTTGTTCAAGTGTCCGATCTGTCCCTGGCCTTCCTCAGTCTTTGAACATGACTCCAGTTAGAGCTGGGGGTGGGCAGTGCCTAGACTCCCTGACAGGTGCAGGGCTTCAGGCTGTTCCTTCCCTGGCCCTGCCCCCCGTTTCACCTCTTGAGAGTGTAGGCACAAACACCTGCCAAGTGTCTTCTGTGACAATACATTCCCTCGGTCAGCAAATATTTGCTGCCTGCGGTTCAGCCCACCTGCAGGCCACCCAGGATAGGAACAGAGGGAGAGTGACTGGGAGCCAGCAAGGAGAAGCTGGAGAGGAGGGCCCTCTCATCTTGGGGCTACATCACTAGAGGCATGGGGGCCAGAACCGTGAACGGGGTGTGCCTGGGAGTGCTGCCAGCTCTGGACGCCTTGGAACAACTGGAGCTTGTCTGGGGTGGGCAAAGGAAGGTGAGCTGAAGCATTCCTGGTGAAGTCTGGCTGACTGCTGCAGGCTGCTGATTCTATTTGAGATGACTTAGGTGATTCATAAAAACACTCAAAACCTTTCGTTGTGGACCATTTAGAGCATACACGGAACTGCAAAGAATAGCATAGGGATTATGCTATATACTAGGATTACATATGCTATATGTAGGATTACATATACTACTCCAGTGTCAATGTCCAAGAAATAGGTCGCTACGTCCTTTGCCAGCATGAATCCTTCACTTATGGCAACATTTTTAACCTCAGCATTGGTTTCTCTGGGGACCCTGATGCTTGTGAAAAGTAAGACTGAGACTGGTCTTTGGGGGCCCCTACACCGACACATCAGGGCTTATTCCACCTGGGCTGGCATTATGAGTCACCAAAAAGCAGGGAGTTCTAACTTCTTCCTTAGTTCAGCTCTGGTGAGAGAGCCTGCCCATGTATGTCTCCCTGTGAGGGAGGACAGTGAGCCCCATTTTACACATGACAAATGGAACTGTAGAGATGGCCTTTGAGGGCAAAGGTGGATTGGGAAGGTGCATCTAGTCCTAAGCCCCACCTCAGTCTTTACCAGTGCACACCAAAGAGAAAAACGGTCATTGTTTTGCTTGCCAAAGAGATGTTAGGAAGCTAGGTACCTAATTGTTGTCCTCGCCACTGTCTGTGGGGTCTGTACAGGACATGGTGTGGCACTCATCGGGCACTTGGAGACTTTGGGCACTGAACCACTCACTTCTGATGGAAGGCTGAGGCCAGGGATGGGCAGGGCTATCGGGAGTAGTTTTAGGTGGGTGTCCTTCTCAAGTAGCTCTAAGCTCTATGGAAAATTAGTGAATCGCCATCCCTGCCTGGCCCTACCACACTGGAAATGGCTTGAATTGGAACATCACAACCACTCTCTGCATTGATCATTCTGTCCCTGTCTGCAAGATGGGCTTGCTCCCCTGGTCATACTTAGCTAAGATTTAAATCCAGGAAGGTGGCCCCAAAGTTACCATGCTCACATCCACTTGTTTGTTGCCTGATTTGCAAGAGGCCTGGGAAAGGCTGCCCTTGACCTAGAGTCTCTCATTCCTCTCCAGCCACTAAAGAGCTTCAGACAGAATAATTCCTTCCTTGGAGAGATGTTAAGTATGTCTGTTTCCTCCTTATAAGGGCCCAGCAAACATACAATTCTGTCAAAGCTCACCTTATGGTACCAAAAGGTTTTTTTTGAGCTTACTTATACAGCGCTGGGGATCCCAAAGCAGACACCCTGGAAAGTCTACACCCAGCATGGCCCCATACATGGAACCCTCTCTGTTATGCATCCCAGCCTATGGACTGTAGCAAGCTGGCTCTTCAAGGCAAGCAAAGCTGATCTGATGAAGATGGAGACTGCTTTGCTCAGAGGACCACATTTTCACAACACTCCATTTCAGCAGGAGTGGGAGGCGGAGGGACTAAGCCTGTCACTGTCTCTCTGGCTTTGCTGAGATTCCCCTACATCCGGGGCCTGGGCCCCTGCCCAGGCCCATCTGGTGCAGGCGGGCCTCCTCTTTTCCTCCTGTCCACAGAGCCAACAGACTATAGCATCTACGGACCGTGATCCCTCCCAGCAGGAAGCATTTCAGTCATCCCTGCCAACACCCTAGAGCCTCAGTGCACTTGGTAGGTGGGCTGCCTGCCTCCCTGAGCCCCCCATATGAGCTGGGATGGTGGTGAAGGAGGCCTCAGACAGGGCCACAGGCTGGCACTCACGCTCAGCAGGCCTTCAGTGTTGCTGTGTGCCCTGGGCACATTACTAGGGTTCTCTGAGCTTCCCTGGCTTCACCTGGCCTTCAGCAGGTTCAAGAGCCAAGCTGTGCGGAGAGGCCTTATCCAACTGGGTGCTGAGCAGCGAGAGGGGCTTCTGTTAGTCTTTGCTCTCTCTCACGCCCCATTCCTCCCTCCCACCCTTTCCCACTGATCCCTGCTGTCACGTCACATTGACAAGGAATGCTTTTGGGTTTTTCAAGGGCCATTGCCCCCACTCGAGTGCTGGCTTTGTACACATCCCACACAGGGAGCTCAGACAGCCCCAGGCAGGCGGCCCCTGGGGACCTGTCTGCTCAGCCTATAAGGCAGAAAGTCAAGGAAATGCAGGGTAGAGAGGCTGTGGGCTGCAGGGAGGGCAGGGAAGGTGCAGCTCTGAAAATAGAGGTGGGTTTGAATTGCCCTAAAGCCCTGGGGTGTGGAAATGCCTGTAGGTCTTCAGGTTGTGTTCTGCACAAGGGCCAACTGGGAGGCCTGTGAATGTCCTGCATCCAGATCCTTTTGCCTCCCAGACCTCCCAGCCATTTCCTTGGGCCTGGATCCAGCAAATCGGGACCATGCATGGGGCAGAGTCACTGGGATGCTGACATGTGACACAGCTTTGTGTTGAGAGGCATGGCTGTGGATGTTGCAGATGGTTAAAGGCTGAGCTCTGCCACTCCCCAGCTGTGTGGTCTTGAGATAGTTCATTAACTTCTCTGAGCCTGTTTCCCAGCATTTAAACAAATAAAGGTATAAAACCGGCAGAGTGAAGCTCGTCGATCTGACGTGCATAGCTCATGTACTTTTTCCATACGTATATAGCCACGCACACCTCTCTAAAAGTTCCCTTGTGGAGCTTTGGTTTCTCCATCCAAAAAATGGGGGAGAAACGATAGCGTCACAGAGCACTGTAAAGGCAGAACAAGACGAGGCCTGTCACACACTGGGTCGGGTGTCCTGCGTGCAGCGTGTGCCCGGTCCAGAGAGGGCTGTTATTGCCCACTCAGGTTGGCTCGGCAAGTTCCTCCTCATTCTATTCCCCATGAGCCTCTACTTTGCCTCCAGAAAACTAAGCCCTCTCCAGGTCATAGTTCTGGCTTTACTGTGTGGCCCAAGAAAAGCTAACTCCCTTCTCGGACCAACGAAGACTGTATGTTTCGCTGGGCCATCCTAGGTTCTGTGTTTAAATGTTGTGGTCGGGGACCCTTCGTTGTTCCCACTCAGCCAGGGCCTTGGCCTGGGTCTCTGTGTGGGTTGTGTGCTTGCCTGTCAGATGGCCGGGATCGCCCCTGGGGTGCACCCTCAGAACCCTACATCTACATGAACTTACTCCACCCCAAACTGCACACCAGCATTTTTAGGGATCTCTTTACCTCCCTGATGGCTCCTGACTCATTTCACATTTGTCAGGAAGAAATTGGAGGCACTGGCCCTTCCTTCCCTGGAACGCTCCGGGGACACTCCCAGGTCAGAGGATAGTAGAGGTAAGAACAGAGAAAAGAATCAATCTTGAGACAAAGCTGCTCCGTTCCTCTGCCAGTACAGCTGATGCAGCTGAGAGCCACGCTACTGCCTTGAGTTGGCTAGAGATGGGAGGAGGAGCATTGCAGTCTGGGGCTGCGCAGGAAGGCTCTTCCCAGGAAAGCAGGAGGCGAGCACAGCCCCGGTCAAGGCCCCGGGACCTGGAATTATCGTATACTGGTCAGCCACGGTCTCACATTCCAGCCACCTACCTCTGGGCTGTCCCACCAGGAAGCCTGCAGTCTTATTGGTGTGTGGGCATGAGTGCCCCCTGCTGGGCAAGGATATGCCCTGAGGACAAAACATGGCCTGAAGACAGGCACCTGGTGAAGGTTGGCATCTGGGCACACATATATACTCATGTGCACATACAAAAAAAAATCAATAAATATAAAATATAATAAAAATACAAAGTTAAAAAGATAAACTTTGCTGGGCTGTGTGGTACACACCTTTAGTCTCAGTGCTTGGGAGGCAGAGGCAGGTGGATCTCTGTGAATTTGAGGCCAGCCTGGTTTACAGTGCGAGTGCCAAGACAGCCAGGGTTACACAGAGAAACCCTGTCTCAGAAAACAAAACAACAAACAAACAAAAAGGATAAACCTTTAAGAGAGAGCTTATGAGAGGTCTGTATTAGTTACTACGACAAATAGTAAATTGACAAAAGCGATTTATTTTGGCTCATGGTTTAGGAGTCGCCCATGATGATGGGGAGGGAGTTACAGCAGAAGTACGAAGCACATGGCACCTGCAGCCCAGGAATCAGAGTGACTGCTCAACTCATTTTCTCCTTTTTATTCAGTCTAGCTCTCCAGCCCATGGGTTGGGGCTGCCCTCATTAGGGTGGGTTTTCTACCCCCAGTTAAACCTTTCTGGAAACTTTAATAGACATACCAACAGGTGTGTTTTCGCGACGACTTTATATTCAGCCAAATTGACAGTGAAGTTAACCATCACAAGGTCATTACTGGCTTTTCTCTCTGGCTTCTCGTCTGGCCATGTGATCACTCTTTTCAAAAGTCCCCCACAGCATAGGTCATCCACCATGAAGTAGGTGATGTGTGTAGGAGGCTGTTTGGACTTTGGTCCTTCAAAACCGTGAGCTGAAGAACTCTCTTTTCTTGGTTAGTTACCCAGCCAGAGGTATTTCATGACAGTCATGGAAAGCTGAGTGATACCAAAGCTTCACTCTCTCTGTCATCTAGATTCCTCTTGTCTTTTAATCTGATGTGGTCCCAGTCTAGGGATTAGCATGTGGACATCCTTGGAGTAGGTCTCTTACTCCATCCACGTAACTCCTTCCTTGACGAGGACGGATAGACTCTGTGATCCCTGTTCATGATAAGAGTTGGTCAACATCATGGACTGGTAGTCCCAGGTGTTGTCTCTCTTTTCTTGCTCCTTCACCTTTGAACTGTTACAGTGACCCAGCAAGACCTGAAGAACTACATCTAGCTTTGAAAGAAGGGAATATAAATCAACCAGAGACTCATACTTAGGTAATCACAATCCTTTGGCTTGTTTCTGTTTGGGGGAGAAAAGATGGAAAGGTATTGTTTTACAAGTAAACAAAGGTGTACCTGTATTGGTGAAATTATTAAGGCCACTCCACGTAGTTAGAAGGGAGGTTTATTTTGTGGGGTAACTTACAAATGAAGGGGTAGGTCGCAGAGTCTGGCAAAGGTATAGGGTAGTCCGGCGGCGTTCTCTGGAGAACTCTGCTCGGTCCACCTCTAGCGTCCAAGAGAGCCACCTCCTCCTGCTCCTCGCTCTTCCGCTCCCTCCTCCGCCCCGCCTTGTGGGCGTGATCATTACTGAAGCCTCAATGGGGGTTGAAACTTCCAGGCCAATGCTGGGATGGCTACCCACTACATACCTGACTGTTAACCCGGCTGCACAGTGACCTTGTTCTGCTCATCCCCACACACTGATTCATTTATTTCAGGTCATGTGATCCTTAAACCTCGCTACCACAGCCAACAGTGAGACCTGAGCCTGGCTAATCAGCATCTTACCTTCCTAGCCACAGGGACTTGTTCAGGAAAGAACATGGAGCCCATCAGAAGCAGTGAGATTAAATATTTGAATACTCACAGAGACTATTGAGAAAGACTCTTTCGTTCAGTCATATAACCATGATGACCTTGAACTCTTGGTCCTCCTATCTTTTTGCTGGGATCACAGGTGTGCACCGCCACACCTAGACACATGAGCACATTTTTGTCACTCTGTGACAGTGGGAGCATTGATCACAAATGATGTCCTAACAGCAGTCTGAGGTTTGTAGAGATCTTCTATACTCTCCCCTCATTAATCCTCACCTAACACACAGGGAATAAGGAATCTCAGCACTGTTTCACAGGTAAGAAACACAGAGCCTAAGACAGGAGATGCGATTGGTTCTTGGTAACATGCTTGCTAATGCCCTGGCCAGAACTTGTATTTTCTCTCCCCTCTTGAGTTGCCTTCTGGGAAGATGAGGAATCAGAACAAGCTCTGGGAAGAAGTGAAGTTCGGACGTGAAGGGTGCTCTGATGGGAGAAGCTGGAAGGGGCCAAAGCCAAGAGGTGGGAATGGAGGTTCGGCCTGCTGACCAACATCATGTGTGGACAGACTCATGAGTGAACAGGTATGATGTGCCATGTTGAACAATTTGTAGTTAAAAAAGAAAGAAAGAAAGAAAGAAAGAGAGAGAGAGAGAGAGAGAGAGAGAGAGAGAGAGAGAGAAAGAAAGAAAGAAAGAAAGAAAGAAAGAAAGAAAGAGTCCCCTGGCTGCCAAGATGTCTGAAGCTGACTATGTTAAACCCTTTGGTGGCCATGAGTCCCCCAATCCTTGAGCTGAGAAGACAAAACCTTTGGATGGTCTGTCCTGAGTACTCCAGTCACTCTGAGGAGCGGCGCCCCCTATGCCTGGCTTCCCAGGGATGCCCTTTGTCTCAGACTCGGAGAAGAGGTCTGTTAGTACTTTATCTTGAAGTTAGACACATGTACTGCTGTCCCAGGCTTCCATGTGACTCTTCAGGTGCCACACTATGTGGTGTTGAGCAAAAACCTTTCTGAGCCTTGGAGTCCCATCCGGACATTGGGCTGAGGCTGAGAGGCACTGACAAGAGGAAAGCTTCATCCTCTCTGCTCTCACCCTCCATTT
Source organism: Onychomys torridus (assembly GCF_903995425.1). NCBI lineage: Eukaryota > Metazoa > Chordata > Mammalia > Rodentia > Cricetidae > Onychomys > Onychomys torridus. Next base: position 77,898,610 of record NC_050443.1, read on the forward strand.
CTTCCTCTGGAGCCAGCATCTCACAAGGTTGGTTCTCACTGAGGCCTTGTGGACCTACATTTCTGTTTTCTGGCAGCTTCAAGGCTACAGCCTAAGCCTCATCTCTCAGAAGAAAGTCCATCCTTGGACTTCTGGGACACTGTGACTCTTGCCAAAAGTGCAAGTCCTTTCTTGTCCTTGTGTGTCTGTCCACTTTCTCTGCTCCCTTTTTATGGAGCAGGCCTGTGTCCATTGTGGTCAGCATACTGCTTGGCACCTGGTGCATAGAAGATGCTCTGTCTTCAACACTGTTGAAGGACAGAATGAGTGGCCCCAGAGTCATCTCCTGAAGTGGACAGCTGGCAGCTCCTGGCACGATATGTGAAGGCCCAGCCTCTGAGTGCCCTTGGGAGGCCCCTTCTGAGCATGTGTAAGGGTGGTGGGACAGGAGGAGCTGTTCGGCAGCTCCATGAGACAGGCAGGCCTGTCCCCATGGCACAGCTGAGGAGCTCAGGTTTGCTCAGGACCAGCCTCCAGTAAGCGCTAAGCTGGGATTTGACCCAAGATGCACGGCCAAGGCCCATCTCCTGCTAAATTCAGGCTCTATGGATCCACACGTTTCTTTTCATCCAAATGCTTTATTTGTTTCAATCAGGATTTCTGTTTGCACGAGAGCTTTCTAACCTTCAAAACGATACTGGCCTAGAGAATGAAAGGGAGAAGTCGTTCTTGAAGTGTTTCCTGAAGTCAAATTATGATCCAGAACTGTCCTGGGGTACCAGCCCGCTCCATTGTTCTCAGACATCCATATAAAAGCCATTCCCCACAACAAGCTGTGAACCTCTAAGCGAATGTGTCAACTTCTGAACAACGGTCATTCCCGATCCTGGCTGGATATTAGCCAAGGGCTGGCTATCAGCCCAAGCAAGTTGCTCAATGCTCTCCCTGGAGGGGGCTTGCTGGATGGGAGGGAGTTTCCAGCGTGACTTGGATGAACCTAGAGCTTTTTCCCCACTGAGCAGCTCCAGCCTGAGAGGCACCAGCAGCCTCAGCTGAGGGGTGGCGGGGACAGAACAGGGATGTGGGTCTCCCAACTGTTGGTGATTGGTCTGGTGCTGTGGCCCTCCAAAATTTAGGCCTCTGTACAACCAGGAGAACCCTCTGAAAATCTAGCAGCTGGGTTACAGGGATTTAGACTGGTTTCCAAGAAAACAGAAGCCCCCCACCCCACCCCTGGAGAGGCCCAAGGTATAGTGGGAGACACTGGCCCTTGGAGCTGAAGGGCCCAGGGTGGGGGAGGAAGAGGCCACATGGAAGAGGGCAGGAAGGGGGATTTGGCACGGGCCTCTGCTGCCTGGTCTCAATTTACTTGTGAGGAGCCCCCTAATAGCCGGGTGAGAGCCGTGTGCGCTTTCCTGAGAGCCTGCTAAGTGTTTATGGAATGATTTGTGAGGAGAAGTTTCTTTGGAAGCAGCTTGGGGAAGGTATGTTATTAAGAGTTCTTTCTCCAAGTTCCCCTTGGCTCGCTTCCCTTTGGCCCCTAGGGTCTGGGCAGCCCATGGTCACAGCAGCTGTTTGTTATTTTGTAGGCCATGGGGCCTTGATCGTAGTGGAGCTGAGGGAAGACAGGGAAGTGGGGTGATTTCCTCCTCCCCAAGGGGGCGTAATGCAGCCAAGAGCTGAGAAGCCTGTGTCAGGAGCATCCCCTGAGGGAGTCAGGGGTCTACCATGGGCCTAGGAGGAAGGTGTCAGAGGGCATAAGAGTATGCTGGGGACCTTCAGCCCGTCATATGGAAGCCACTGGAGAGTGATATGAACAAGCCAAGGATGGTGAGGGGCAGTGACAGGCTTACCTTCTCTGTCAGACTGAAGCTTCCCAAGTTAGGACTGTACTTACCTTTAGATGTCTCAGCTTCACCTGACATGGAGGGCTGACCCAGAGCGGGCTTGGTGACCCACTTTATTGAGCCATCTAGCCTGCTCAAGTCAGGTCACTCCAGCTGACAGGGGCATAGAGAGTGCTCTGGGTCAGCTCAGAAAATTCCATTAACTATGAGTTTTGGTTTGGGAAGCCCAGGACCATCTATGAATCATTCTATCCATAGAATCCTTCCCACCCTAGGTGATACAGAAGCCTCCCCACCCTCATGGTCAGGCTACAGAGACCACTAGGAGCCAGGGACTAGCTGCCTGGACTCTGAGACCCCTGCTTGGGCACGTGTGGCCACCAGGATCTTTATTCCAATATCTGAGTACAACAGTGCTGTGAAATCAGGCTTTTACACTTCTTGGTATTATAATTGAGAAAAGTTAAACCTAGAGGTTGATGCCACACTCCTGAGGTTATACAGCAAATGCCCACTCAGGTAGGAATCAAATCCAGATATTTAAGACCAGCACTGGGACTCGTAATCTTTACACGGGCCACAGACACCTGCTTCACCATCACGCTGAGCACTCCACACTGACCTGCTCTGTGATATATACCTGAACATATGAGTCTCGCTTATCTGAGAGCTTCCTGAGGACAGGAGTCAGATTGACAGCATCAGGGGGTACCTTCAGTTGGTCTGGAATAGAGAAGATGGATGGACAGGTAGATGGGTGGATAGATGGATAGATGGATGTTGAATAAGTGGATGAATGAATGGATGGTAAATGGACTGATAGATGGATGGTAGATTTTGGATAGTAGATGAATAGGTAGGTAGATAGTTGATAAATGGAGGATTTATGAATGGTGAATGTCTGGATGAGTACATGGGTGATGAATGGATCATCCGAATGGTAAATGGATGGATGGGATGTAGGTAGATGGTAGATGGATGAACTGATGGGTGAATGGATAGATAGTAGACAGTGGTGGGTGGATCTTGAGTGGACTGATGGTTAAACTTATGTCAGATTTTGGAAGGAAGACTGTGAGTGAGTTAATAAAGTCTCCAACATGGCAGGGTCTTAAAGAATGGAGCTAAGGGGTGAACATCTAGGCCTTAACAGGTTCCAAGTACTGAACTGAGGGACCATTGTGGAGATTTTTATATTACAAATTAGTGGGAGTGAGTTTTGGGGTCACAATGGGTGGGAGTCTCCACTGGCATTTTGTGAGTGGGGACATTTGAGAGTTTTTTTTTTTTTAGGATGAATGGATGATTGAAAAGATGATATTATCTATGACTGAAACCTAACTCTTTTACATATACACATTTTACACATTTACATTTTACACATTTTTGGGGGCGGGATTCTAATGCACCCTAGTGTTTCCAGGAATCCATTTGTCTTTTAACCTGGGGAAGATCGTCCTGTGTTCGGGACATTTTTGAGACTGATGTGTCATTTCACAATAGTCATGGCATGGACAGAGTGCTTCTGATGGTGTCTGAGGACCAGCTGGACATTCCTGGCTTCCAGCCTGTGTGTATAGAAATTGCCACTCCAGTGAGCCTACAAATGCACCCGTTTGGTCCGTCCTCTAGGGCTGCCAGCCCCGGCGTGAAGATGGTGACCTGTGTGCTTGTGTTAGCAGTTCCTTTCCATTTATTCCATCTATTTCACTCCGTGACCGCTGTGCTGGAGCCAAGTCACATGGGCAGAAGCAGAGTGTGCACGCGCCTGCGCGTCTTCCTAACTCTCCTCCCTGTCGTTAGATCCGGAGGTTGAAATCAGTCAGGAAGGAAGTATTTACACCACGGAAATTGGCAAATGATAGAAATCAAGTTTCCCTTTTCCTTCAGGGAGGGGACTGTTAAATATTTACTAGTTCATCGCCTGCCCTGGCTTTTGTCACTGAGAGTGGAAGCAGGAGATGCTATCAACCCCCATCATCTCTGTGTAAAGGGGGGCACGGGGATGCAGGCTGATGGGGATGCTGATGGGGATGCAGGTGACAGGAAGATGCCAAAACAAGCCAGGAAGCTTTGATTCCATGAGACCTGGGAAAAGAGTCAAACACCTATGGAACGTAGTCCCTGCTCCTGAAGAATTTAGCAACAAGCAATTTTGCACAACACACAGATGCTAGGGCCCCGTGGGGCTGCCGTGTTTCTGGGCTGATTTGTTCTTTGGGGCTTTGACAGATAAACAGAGAAAGAGAGGCCCTGCAGCTTTGACAATGACCAGCCTCAGCTTGCTCCTGCTTGGTGTCAAGTCCCCTTTGATGTCTGTCCTGAGCCTCTGCATCCTGCTGAGCTCCAGTCCCTGGCACAGCGGCAGCCTCTGAATGCCTGCTGTGTGCTGGGCCTACTGTGTGCCGAGTGCTTCTCCTCAGGAGTACTTCCTCCTAGCTGGCCTCAAGTGCTCAACAATCTTCCTTCCCAGCTTCCCCATTGCTAGGATTACAGGCGCGCACCACGCTGCTCAGCCTGACCTCATCTTATTTCTGCCTCTTTTCAGATGAGACAAGCTCCCCAAGAAGACATGCTTTGCCAAGGTCACCTAGCCAGCAGGTAGTGGAGCCAGGACCCACAGCCAGGCTGTCTGACTCCCAGGCCGACTCTTAACCCTACACTCTCGACCTTTCAAAGCCAAGATGGTATCTGTTCAGCCCTCCCTCTGAGGAGTCTTAAAGTGTAGGTCAGAGCTGGAAAGGACTGGATAAATGACCTAATCCCGGATTCTCGGCACCTCACCAGACCAGCCCTCCCCCATCACACAGCTATGGTACCACCAGTCACTTGCCCGGAGAGGAGACGTGGACACCTCCTCTTTCTAAGTAAGGAGCAGTGTTTTGGCTGGCTTGTTTATCATTGTAGGTAGGGTCGGGCTAAATAATGGTGATTTCAATGCCATTCCTGAGAGCCAATGCTATTGCTATGGCTTTGAAACACAAACAGAAGAAGAATCTATTAGTCACCCAGGAGTGCAATGAGCCTGTTGAGTAATCAGCCTGCCGGCCGTGGTACCTATGAACCACAAGGATGATAAATGAAATACCACAGACTCTTAGACTCTTGCAGGTGGGGGTGGGGCTGTGGGGTAGGGAGGTCACAGGCTTCTGGAACCCCTGCTATCCAGGGTGCTTTCCCACACACCAAGACCTCTCCTCTACTTCCTGCCTCAAGAGACAGGGAAACTGAGGCCAGAGAGGAGAGACGGTTATCGGAGGTCAACAGGAGGTTTGGGGACAGGATGGAGTTCAGGTCGGCCGTCAATGTTTGAGGATAGCAGTGCTTACAAGCTCATGTGCCGTGGCCCCACAGTCTCTCCATCTTTCTCGCACTTGCTCTCTCCTCTCTGGCACCCCCAGCCAGTCCTAGCCGCTTCCCTCCCCTTTCAGATAAGGCTGCCAGAGTTTCTAGAGGAGATTGGAGACAGGGTGTGGCTTCCGGGATATCCAGGACTGGGGACATAGATTTGCGTCCTGTCTCCCTTAACCCAGGCTGTTCATGTGCAGCTGTGTGGGTGGAGCCAGACATCATCTGGGATTTGCCAAAAGGGCAGAGGCCCCAAGATTTCTCTAAAACCCAATCAGAAAGGGCTCCTCAGCAGGGCTTTGACCCCTGAGCACTCAAAATCCTGTAGTTGGTGTGAACCTGTTCTCTCCCTAGGGGCGTAGCCTCGCTCCTTGGTTTTCCTGCTCTATGAAATAGGCACAGGAATGTTCCTCCACCAAGTAGCATGCTGCTGACGGCCCAGGCATCAGGTTTCAGGCTTCTGTGCTTATGACGTCTGGGTGCTGAGCTGAGTGGCTCTGCATCATGCTTTCCTTTGTCTCTCACTACAAGCTTAAGTCAGGATTTCAGAATACCTTGCTCAAGACTCTCCCAACAGACCCGCCCAGCGTCCATACCTAGAAGGCGTTGGGGCACATTCTGTGGGCACTTCAGGCAGGAGAGTAACATGCCCCAGGACAAGAATCTGAAATCCAGCTGTGGTGGTTGATGTCAGTTGTCAAGTTAGGGTGTAGAACCAGCTAGAGTGGAGGTTCCCAATCTTCCTAACACTGTGGCCCTTTAATACGGTTCCTCATGATGCGGTCAGGAAGCCCACCCCAACCATAAAATTATTTCCGTTGCTACTCTAATTTTGCTACTGTTAGGAATCATAATGTAGATATCTGTGCTTTCTGATGGCCTCAGGTGACCCCTGTGAAAGGGTCATTCAAACCTCCAAAGGGTCGCCATTCACAGGTTGAGAAACACTGCCCTAGAGGGACTGGTGAGCTGAGTCAACAGGCAAAGTGTTTTCCATGCAAGCCCAACAACCTGAGCTTCATCTGTGGACCACGGGAAGATGCAGGGCGTAGGGGTGTGCATCTGTGATCTCAGCACTCCTACTTTGAGATGGGGGTAAACATAGGAGAATCACCCAAAAGGGTCTAGGTCAACTAGCTTGGAGAACACAGCAGAACAAAACCAATGGAGACCCTGACTCACTCAGTAAGATGGCAGGTGAGACTCGACTCCTGAGAGATGTCCTTTGAGCACTCCACACACATGTCATGGCACCCATGTGCCAGCATGCATTCACATTATTATTATTACAAACTCAGGCTCACCCCGGTGACAAACCTCTAGGCAAGCCTACGACAGAGTTTCTACACTGGGTTAGCTGAGGTGAGAAGACCCAACCTGACTATAGGTGGTACCGTTCCATGGACTAGGATGAGAGAGCTGAGTACCGGTGCCCATCTCTCTCTGCTTCCCAACTATAGATGTAATGTCACCAGTTGCCTCATGATCCCACCTCCATGCCTTCTGTACCCTCAAACTGTGAACCAGAATGGACTCTTCCTTCCTTAGGTTACCAAGTATTTTGCCGCATTGATAAGGAAAGTAGCGAATACACTGCCTGGAGAGAGGGGGCCGGCTCTTAGAGCAGGAGGGGTGCGCTGGTGGCAGCATGAAGTCTTAGGGATGATCACTTGGAATCTGTCATGACATCACTAGCCATGGGCTGCATGGTAGCTGGGTGGGTAGTGGGAGAGAGCAGGCTTCTGAGAAGCAAGCTGGCATCTTCAAACGGTTGTGGATTTGAACCTCTGTGCAGTCTTGTGAAGCAGAGATTTTTAGCCTCCTTTCCAGTTCAGGAGACTCAGGGCCAGAGATAAGTGATGGGCTCACAGGCGCCCAGGACTACAAGTTTGACCCCAGACCATCTTTCCAGTGTCCATCTCTAGCAGTTGTCCATATTTGTTGTAGGACATCCCAGGAGTCACCTCACCTCTCTGGGCCTCGGTCTCTGTGGATTCAGGAAAGGCCCTCCTGCCCTTGTTAAGGTATAGGAAGAGCTCAGTGAGATCATGGGTGTGCTTTGAAGTTCTTCCCATGACTGACACTTAGGTACTGTGGGATTTCAGGGGGTCCAGATGCTTTAGCCTCTAAGTATCACCTCCTCTGGCTCACTCCAGTACCTCAAATTCCATTAGAGCTACTTCCCTGGGATCACTCTTCATCTCCAGTAAGTCCCCAAGAAAAGCGGTCCTGCTCATTATCCTCAAACACTTAGATTCACCAATACATCCAACCCATGACCTCACAGGCCACATGTGTCCCAGGATATCCACAAATGCGGCCCATTTGTAGTGTCAGGACATAGAGATCCCTCCTAGAGCTTGCCCATTGTCATGGATGGGTTAAGTTCATTGGGTGGTTTCTAGCAATATGGCTATCTGGGACAGCAGAACACCCTTTCCTCGGAGAAGTCCTTGCTGCTAGGCTCATCCTCATCTTACAGGTAGATATACCATATCCTTCAGGGACACAAGCAAGGGTGTAAAATTTCCATAGCTATGACTAGTTATGCCCAACAGGCCTGGTGATGCAGTCTGGAAAGCAAAGGGGTAGCCTCTGGGAAGCTATGCTCTGTGGAATCTGGGGTTAGGAGGCATTTGGCTGTCCAGGGTGAGTGTGGCCAGTACAGCACTTAGAAGGCTCTGCAGGTCAGTCCAGAACAGGCAGGTGGAGTGAATTCTGAAGAAAGTCTGGAGTGGTATTGTCAACACAAAGAGGTCTTTCCACAAAGGGATAACAATTTATTCTAGAGCCAATGCGAGTGAGTGAGCATGGCTCAGGAACAAAGATGCAAGTTTCTCCAAATACCATATTCCATTGTGGAAGTGGTTATGTAAGACATCTATTAGTTACAAATTGAAGAAAATAATGATTCACAGTATTTAGCAAACACATTGGTGGAGGCCACAGGGAGGTGGGCTAAAGCACATTGGGAAGTCCTGTTCTAGGTTTCAAATGTTCCTTGATGCCACTTTGAGCTCTTGGATTGGAAAGAGCTACTGGTCTGCTAAGAATACATTATAAGGTCTTGATAGTCATAGGATGTGAGGTCAGACTCAAGGGTGAGTGATGGATGGCTTTCAAAGGGACTGAAAATAGCCCAAGATAATTTGGGCTCTGGTCTGCAACATTTTAAATCTCCACAATCTCAGAGTTTAGTCATCTAGCCCTTAGGATCTTAAGATGGGTGCGTTCTCCTTCTGGGAACTCTAGTTCACTGAAGGATGGTTGGCTTATTACTCTAGGGTTTTAATTTATAGGAATGACTGAGTGTTTGGATGCAATTGTCTCTGGTGCTAGGGGTGAGGTCATCTCCAACAGTGAGGCCTTGGGTTGGGGTGATGTTCATCTCAGGGTGAGCTCTGGGTCAAAGCAGTGCTATCTGGAAGTGTGCTGGTGGTGCCCTTGACCGTGGATGCTTTCTCAGACCAATGAGGCTTCCCTGTGTTTGGATAAACACCCATTACATGGAGGGTTTGGACCTGTGGATTGTGCCTCAGTGTTAGCCCCCAGACCCTTTGTCACAAGACGGCAGTATCAGAGGGGTGTGCAGCTACCCCTGACAGGGTCTAACCAGGCTGCCTTTCAGAGGAGCATCTGCCTGACCCATGGACAACCATGGCTAAGGGGTCCTAGGAATGTGTGTCCTCTACCTGACCTCTAACTCTTTTTAGATGGAGACAAGATGGAGACAAGATGTAAGAATCAAATGTTTGGGGCAAGAGACACTAGTTTTAGAGGCGTATTTCCTGGGGGTGTATTAGCTGCTTCTCTCGGCTCTGTAAACACATACCTGACAGAAGCAGCTTCAGGGAGGAAGGCTTTACCTCAGCTCACAGTTTGAGAGGGGCAACCCATGTGGCCCAGTGGATTTCATTGCAGCTGGAGCATGTAGGTGGGCTTTTGTTACATGGAGGAGGAGGAAGAAGAGGAGGAGGAGGAGGAGAGAGTTCTGGCTGGAAGCGGAGACAGCCAACAGCCTACAATCCCTCTGATGGTCTGAAGGCTGCCGGCTAAGCCTCGTGTCCACTCTTCCCAAACAGCATCACCGGTGAGGGGTCAAGTGTTCCAACACATGAGCTCATGGGCACATTTCATCTCCAAACTATAACTGATGGAAACATTGAAAGAAATGTGGGGGGCTGGAGAGAGAGCTTTGCAGTTAACAACAACATGTACTGGTCTTGCAGAGGACTCATGCTCAATTTCTAGCACCCATGTCAGGCAACTCACAATTGCCTTTAACTTCTGCTTCAGGGGGATCTAAAGCCAATGGCTTCCTTGAGTACCTGCATTTATGTACATATACTGCCCACCCCAGATACATATACATGTGTACAAAGAATCAAAAATAACTAAATACTTGTTTGTTTGTAGATAGGGAGTGTCTGTATAGCCCTGGCTGTCCTGGAACTCACTCTATAGACCAGGCTGGCCTTGAACTCAGAGATTCGCTGCCTCCTGAGTGTTGGGAGGCATGAACCACCACCACCCAAGCTCAAAATGAATCTTTTAATGACAAATAAAAGAAGTTTGAGCTGGGAAGATTACTCATCTAGCAAAGTGCTTACTTTATAAACTTGAGGACCTGAGTTTGATCCTCAGAGCCTACCAGGCATGGTGGCATGTGTTTGCAATACCAGTGCTGGGGAGTCCGAGCCAGGCAGACTCCCAAGGCTTGCTGGCTAGCTAGTTTGGCTTACTCCCTGAGACCCAGGCCAGTGAAAGATCCTGAAGAATGAGAGCCAAGGCTGACCTTGACCTCCATATTAATGCACGCACTGTGTACACACAGCCACACACACAAGCAGTTGGGGAGGGAATGGATGGGGCCCTTATCTTGGACTCGGGGACGTGAAACCTCTCTCAAATGCCTCCCCAAGAAACCAGCATTGTGGGTTTTGAGAAGTGCAAATGTGTACTTATCCATATTTGTGACTCAGAAGGAATAGGGCACACGAGCTAACTTTGTGACCTTGAGATGTGTAGGGATATATCTAGCATCAGTGTTTCAGAAAGGTCCCAGCGTTCTCAGTCTTGAAGGGAACGTGTCTAGGTAATGGCCTAGGTTTGATTGCAGATTTGAAGATGGCACCATTTGGTAGCCAGGATATCCTCGGCTGAAGTGACTGGCGAAATGTTTGGCCAATATCACTCCTCCACTAGAGACATCCTTTCCCTTTGAGGGAAAGGATGCAGTGGCAGGCACCTCACTCCATCCCATGCAGCGGTGAGCAGACATCTGCAGTCTGTGAACCTTCAGTGTGACTCATTCCCTTAATCTAAGGGCTCCCAGGAAGCTAAGGAGCTAGAAGAGGATGGTGTCCTCCAGTACTGAGGCAGGAGACTGAGGACTTGGGAAGCCACTACTTCTTGCAAATAGAATATGCTAGAGGGCCCAGCTTTGCTTCTATCCTGCCTTAAAGAGGCTCCCACAGCTGCTTCTGTGGTTTAAAGTACATTCAGCATCTGGTTAAGAGGGTCTCAAGCCCAGGTTCAGGGAGCCACCGTTTCCACGAGTCCAGTAGTAGCCAGGCTGCATGACAGGAACTTGAGACTGGGGTGGGGGCAGCAGATGTCCAGAAAGGTGGGGACCACAGAAGTGAATAGCTAGAGCAAGAGGAAGTCCATACCGCAGTGTGGCTCTCTGTTACCTCTGGGACCTGGTTTCTATCCAGTCCCTGAAAGGCCAGGATTGGCTGGCCTCTGGGAAGGGCTCTGCAGGCCATAGTGGCTATGCATGGCAGCATTTCTGGTCTAGCTTTCCCCAACATCCAGGTGACCTCTGCACAGGGGCAGGGCACCTTTAATTTACCCCAAAAGACAGATGAGGTCAGGGAGTGGTGGCATATGCCTTTAATCCCGGCAGAGGCAGAGGCAGAGGCAGAGGCAGAGGAAGGTGGATCTCTATGAGTTTGAGGCTAGCCTGGTCAACAAATTGAGTTGTAGGACAGTCTCTACAGGGAAACACTGTCAAAAAAAAAAAAAAAAAAAAAAAAAAAAGATAGATGATAGTCTCCCCTACACTTCACCCCACCCCTCTGCCACACACACACCTCCTCCTTCTCCTCTGTCTCCACTAACTCCAGAGGCTGTATGCCCTGGGCAGATGAACTCACTTTAATGTGGCTTGGCCACACTTAACTGAGCATTTTCCTTTAAACACAATAAAAACCAGGCAATGCATTGTCTTTTGCTGTTAGAAGTCTACTATAGAAAAGCTGCTTTCACCGCCTCAGCCCCATCCCATCTGGGTTTTCCTATTCCTCAGAGCCCAAGCTCTCAAGAGAATTAGAATTCTAAGACTTTAGAATCATAGGATAATGGAAGTTGAGACTGATGTAATCCCAGATTCCTCCAGTCATGAACCATAGGGAGCCACAATGATAATCTAAGACTTTATTATGTTAAAACCAGAGACTCCATACTCAGAATCTTTGAATTTGGCATCCTAGTATCCCCAGCCAGCTTGTCTGTGTCAAAAATGTCAAACTGCACCCAAGAGTCCCACCGGCCACGACATGCATGAAGATCCTCGTCTGGGGCCTCAGAGCAAGCAAAGCATAGAGGTTGTGGCCGGCCCTGCTAAGGAAGAGCCCAATGTTCTCATCATGGTGGGAAGGAGAGCAGGGTGCACAGAATGAGTCTGACCCCAGCCCTGCAGCCCCCAGTAGCCCTGCCTGGATATCCATCACCCCTCTGGCTTTTCATATACAGCAAGGACATGAGGGGTCCCTCCGCTGTCAGCTCACCTCTGGTCATTTCCTACATTCTCTCCTGAGACAGTGGGGGAGGGGGTGGTTCTGAACAACACCTCCCTTTCTGGAAGGCTCTGAGGACCTGACAAGATTCAGAGGTAGACAGCAGGAAACACAAGTGTCCATGGTCAAAGAGGGAACTGAGGATACCACTTTCACCCAGCAGGGAAGGGCCTTTCTGTGTTTCGCTCTGCATCCTTTCCCTGACAACCAGTCATCCGTGCTGTTCAGAGGGCAGAGATTAGCATCCTTGGCTGCGTGCAATCTGCCCCGCTCTTGGGAGTGGCTGCTTCTCTGAGGCTCCAGGAACTTATCTAGAACTCAGTTCCCATCTACAAAGTTCTTTGTAGTTGGAGGAGGAGCTAAACGGCCCCGACTTTGTGATCCACAGGCAGCAGTCTACAGCTCATTTCCACACTGGATGAGATCGCAGCCCACGTGGCCCATCTGTTGGGGCCGCCATTTTTGCCGCTCCTCCACAGTGTTGGTGCCCTCTGGATCAAACAGTGAGGAACTGACCAGGATGTGCCCACACCCTGGCTCCGCCACCTCCCTAAGCTTATTTCTCTTTGCATTTCTCCCCACAGGGTGGCATTTGGTCTTCTCCAGTCGAGTTGTTTAAGTATTGAGGGAGAGAGGGTTGAGGCTGAGAGGCCTCCTTTCAGGGACATCAAAGGCCCCCCTCGCCCTCTGTGGGAGGTCTGAGGCCCTGCCGCTGTGAGCATGTGGCAAAGTCAAGTTCCCTCCACAGGGGCAGGCATGCTGGGGGCAGAGGAGAGTGGAGGCTGGGATGGGATCAAGTTGCCCTGAGTGGAAACAAACTCCAACCCCAAACCAAACCCAAATAGAGATTCCAGGAGGAATTGAGTGTCCCGAGCAGCCTCAGGCTAGGCTGGGACAGGGAGGGCAACAATGAACTCAGGGCCCTGGGCTCCCCAAGAGCTCTGTGGTTCCCAGGCCTATGAAAGCCAGCAAGCCCACTCTTCCCTGGGAGACCCAGGCAGATGGAATTCTAGCCTGTGAGCTGGCAGCCTCCATAGCGGGTGGGGAGCTCAGCCTCTGTTTACATCTGTCAGACAAACATCCACCAGCCTGGGGGTGGCTTCTTCGGAGACTAGGCCCACACTATTGTGTCTCAGTTAGCAACATGAAAGGTGTGGGTACACTAAAGAAATGGGAGCCAGCCCTTAGCATCTCCTAGACACTGGTATAGACCAGAGTCCTGCTCAGTTAGGGAGCTCTGAGAAACAGCAACACAAGGTAAAAACGCGTCCCCTCCCCCCCAGAATCATGAAGAGCTAAGAAGCAACTCAGCTTGCTCTTTGACAGGGAGACTTGTGTGAAGGAGGAAGGAAAGGAAGAGAGCCGCCAAACGTGGTTCTTTCTGTTAGTTAGGTCTTGGGACAGTGAGGCTGAGTGGGTCCCTCGCGGTTATGAATCAGGGAGGTGCAGACAGGTACTCAGAGTGGGGCAGGGGTAGGGAGGGGGGGGGGGCTCCTCCTGCTTTTCCAGGCAGCCTGGGCATCTGTCTGCTTCCTGCTTCTTTCCACTTCACCGTAGGGCAGGGAAGGCCAGCTCTGGGGAGACCTAAGGGCCTTCGTGGCCTGTTGAGGTGGGCTTTGGAATGTTTTCTGCTTATTTTTTTTTAATCCTGGTTTGTATTCCCTCCTTGTAGGGCTTCCCACGTGTCTCCTATGGTCCTTTTGTTGTCTCTTGTGGAAGAGTTTTCTCTGAATATGATCCATCTTTGACATTCACTGGTTGGTAGATACTGGGTGACTAAGGGTTTCAGCACCTCTCTGGAGGTCAGGCCTGAGTGCTAGAACCCTCACTGCCATATTTACCCAACCACAGGCCTGACTCCTGATTGGGTCAGGATGGACATGAGACTAGGATGGACCTGTCATATGCTCTACTGCTGAATCTGTGATTTGGGCTCCAGAGTCAGGTCTGGCTGCTCTTGAGGAACTGAATGGAAACTTGTGGAACTTCTGTTGTGTACCACCACCGGTCCAGGAAACCAAATGCAGATGGAAGCAGTTAGAAAGTGCATCTGTACCTAGCCATCTCCGTTCTTGGGTGCATTTCTAGCTCCCAAAAGACAGAAGTTGATCCTCATCCTATAGCATCTTCAAGAACTGTGTCTTTTAAAGGAAGAATCCTTTTGACCCAGCTTGCTTTCAAGTCTTAACAGCTGATTTATTTCAAACTTAAAACTGGGAGTATCAGTGACTCCCACTGCCTCCTGTGAATTCACTCAGCAGCCAAGGCTCAGCTTGGGCTAATTTCTAAGGCATCTCCTTCCCCAGTGAAACCCTCCTCCTCCTCTTGATGTCCTTGTCCCTTTAGGGTCCTCTGCCACCTATACATGTACACACACCACTATTTCCATTATATGCTCTTTGTTCAACCAGCTCAGGCTACTCTACTTTTGATAGAGACCCAAGAAAGCAAAAGACTGCCCAGGAGAAGCCCTTAAGGGCCCGACGTTGCAAAAACTGGGGTTGGTGTGAAGCAGTCACCCAGATCATCCTGAAGGCCCTTCTTAAATAGCCAGAAAGGTGGTATATAATTCCTCCAATCACAGCCCTCACTCAGGCACAGCTTCCAGCTCCACCAATCACAGGCTTTGCTCTGCACCAATCACAGGCTTTTTGTTGAGTCATTAAGGAGGCTGTCCATCTTCTGTCCCGAGTGAGTATGGCTGGAGGGTAAACTGGATTCTTTAGAGCTCACCAAGACCTGTCTTTCCTCGAGAGGCCTCTTCCAAAGCAGGTGCACTGTCTGGAGCTGGTGCAACTGAAGCGAGCCTATCCAAAGCAGGAGTTGGGTTTCAGTAGCAGCTGTGGTAGCAATGGTCCTTCCAGCTGGAGTGGACCCTCCTCAGAGTGACCATGTACTGTTCAAAGCAGCCAGGCCGCCATGATGACAGTTCAGATAGTTGTCAAAGTCAGCGCTGCTTGCTCACTGGCTCCCTGGCAGAGAGACATCAGGAAAAGGTGTGTTAGTGTCACTGAAGGGCCTGAAAGCCCTGCTTTCCACAGTTTTGCTCATTCACAGGAAAACACACACACACACACACACACACACACACACACACAAGCGTATGTGTGTTACAATAGAGAACAGAGACTTACCATGGAATTAACATTCTCAATAGTGAATCCGAAGCAAATCCCCATAGGGGACAATGAGTCCCTCTGTCACTGTTGTCATCACTCATGGAGTGTCTGCTGCTTGCTTAAGCTCTCTGGCAGACAGCCTTCACTCCCCTGCCTCTCTCTAAGTTGCACCCAGAGGGGTGAGTATGACATCATTCCTCGCAAAGAGTTTAGAAGGCCCTCCCTTCCATTCCAGGCCTGCCCCAGCTCTGGCCTCATCTCTCTGCCATGGAACAGTCTTCATTGAGTGGGTCCTGAGATCCAGAGCCTCTGGGCTTCTCAGTGGCTGAGGGCCTGAGAGCAAAGGGGCCACAGGTTTGGAGGTTGGAGGTTCAGTTACGTTCTACTCCCCAACATGTGTTGGGTTTCTGCCCCTAGGTACCTGTCAACATGTCCTTATCTAGAAATACAGCTTTATAGATAGATACCGGGTGCAGGTTGTACTGGACTCCAGCCGGCCTTAACGCCGGTATAACTGGTACCCTTATAAGACAGAGACGACACAAAGACACAAGACATGATGCTGTAGAACAACGGTGGAGACCAGAGTGGTGTAGCTCCCAGCACAGAATGCTGGCCACCACCCAAAACTGGAAAGCAGAGAAATCACTGGGGAAATGACTCAGTATGGAGAATGTTTGCCTTGTAAGCATGAGGACCTGAGTCTGATCCCCAGAATCCAAGTGAAAAAACACAGGGCACTGTGGCGCCCACTTGTAGTACCAGCACCGGGGAGGCCTAGGCTAGTTTCAGGCTAGTGAGAGAGACTGTCTCAAAGGCAGACCTTGCCTGAGAAAAGACAACTCGAGTGTGGTCTTTAGCATCAAGAAGCATAAGAGGGCTGCAAGATGACTCAGTGCATAAAGGCACATGCCACCAAGCCTGATTCCCTGAGTTCTATCCCTGGTACCCACATGTTGGACACAGAGCTAACTCCCACGGATTGTGCTCTGACCTCCACACGTACTTTACGGCTTGCCTACACACGGGGAGTGGGGAGTGGGGAGGTGGGGAGGGTGGGGAGGGTGGGGAGGAGGGGGTGACAAAAAGGGGTTTCCCTTGTGTTAAGCCCCCAGTCTATGGCCCCTTGTTATGAAAGCCCCAGGAAACCAGAGCAGGCACAGGCGCCACAGCTGCTCACTGACCTGACCCAGCTTCTCCTTCGGTCCTGGGTGCCCATTGTGGAGAAATCAGCTCATGGTCCTCCTCAGCTCACACTTCTCTAGTGGCTGTCTCTGGCATCCATGACCCTTCAGAACCGATCCTACAGTTCCTCTGGCTTCTTCTCTGTATCAGTTACATCTTGTGTCACTTTGATTCAACATCTAGAACAACTTAAATCTAGGAAAGATTTAGTTTGATTCTGGGTTTTTTGTTTTGTTTTGTTTGTTTGTTTGTTTTCTTTTGGTTTTTAAGACAGGGTTTCTCTGTGTAACAGCCCTGGCTGTCCTGAAACTCACTCTGTAGATCAGGCCAGCCTCAGACTCACAGAAATCTGCTTGCTTCTGTCTCCCAAGTGCTGGGTTTAAAAATGTGTGGCATCATGCCTGGTTTCTGATTCAGTTTTTGAGGGCTCAGCCCTCTGTAGTCAAGGAAGGCATAGCACAGATCAGTTCATAGCATGGTGACCCAGGACCAGAGGAAAGGATAATGCCAGTGAGCCACCGATTTCTGACACAAAATAGTTTTTTAATTATACTTTATTTGTGTGGGTGCATGGGTGCTATGATGCATACACGGAGGTCAGAAGACAACTTTCAGGAGTTGGTTCTCTCCTACCACGTGGGTCCAAGGGATCAAATTCAGGTTGTCAGCCCAGCCCTCCCTTCCACATCTCTCTTGATGCTGTACTAGAAGACACATCTTTACCCAGGCCTCTTCTATTCATGACCCAAAGCCTGTTTGGGGCAATAATTTCTTCTAGAAATAATAGCAAGCATTATTTATTTGTTTGTTTATGTTTTTGAGACCTTCTATAGAATCTCCTGGAACTGGAGTTACAGACAGTTGTGAGCTGTAAGCTGTCACCTGGGTGCTGAGAATTGAACCCAGGACCTCTGGAAGAGCAGCCAGTCCTCTTAACCACTGAGCCATCTCTGCAGACCCAGTATTGGGCTTTCTCCATATCATTTCTCGCCTCTAGGAAGCAGGCAGCTTTTATGATTTGGATATGAATTATTCCCCCCAAAGGGGTCACAGATCAAACTTTATGAAGTTTAAAGGCTTGGTCCCCATCTGTTGGTGCTGTTTATAGGTTCCATAAACTTTAGGAAGTGAGGCCTAGCTGAAAGAGATAGGGGTGGTAGTGGGGTTGTCTTTCAGGATGTATCTTGCCCAGGATATGTATTCATTCTCTCCCACCCCACCCCCTGTCACCACCTTTCTCTCCACGAAGTGAGGAGCCTCAGCCACACACTCTGGCTGCCATGGTGTTCTGTCACCCCAGCGCCACAAACAACAGAGCCAATGGCTGTGAGCGGAAACCTCGGAAACCAGGAGCTGAAATCTGCCTTGTCTTCCCTTGCTGTGCCACAGGGAAGAAAACATGAACCACAGCAGCCTCGTCCCCATTTTATGGGCAGGAAAATTGAGGCTGATAGGGCTCTAAGAGTTTTCCCTAGGTATAGGTAAACTGGGTCACAACCAGAGACAGTGCTCCACTACCTCCACGATGTCTCTCCCTTTGTCTGCAGAGCTCCTGCCTCCCCCAGGACATCTGCCTCCCCGGGCCCTCAGCTGCCACATGTTTCAGGAGAACAAATTATGCTGTAACAGGAGGTGAAATCAAATGCAGGTCAAATAGTTTTCCACGGCAATTTCATGCAAAATAATTCCAAGGCATCCATCTCCTCCCTGTGTGGGGTTAGAACACATGCAGACAGAAGGACGGAGGAGCCAGAACCTAATTGGCTCTCACAAATGAATAAACACGGCACAGACGACGACACCACCGTCCACAGCCGGCTAGAACATCAATCACTGCTTTTATGAGCCCAGTAGCCTGTCAGGGACCAGACCCCCCACCTGGTCTCTGAAAGAGGATGCTGATGGATATCCTTGTCATCTGATCTGGGACCACTCACAGAGGGGTAAGCCTGGGTCCTCTGCCAGACCCTCACCTCACCTGGCTGCCCCCTGGGCCTGACCAAGAGCAGGCACCGTTCACACTCACCCACCCATCCTCTCTCATTCTTTCATTCCCTCTGCAAGTCACATGGAGTAAGCACTCAGTAAAACCTCCAAAGACTATGTCTTCTCATTCTCCCCTCCTTCTGCTTCTCGGTCTGCGTCTCAGAAGAATGTCTCCCTGCAATTCTGGTGCTCGGGACACTCCTTCAAGATACAAAGTGCTTGGCCAACGGGCTGAGCTGGGTCCCATGGCAACCCACAGTGTACACAGCCAGGTGAGGTTGAGGTAGAAGGGATTACACACTCTTCTGTCTCTCTGGCAGACCCGGCCCCTGATACCTGCCAAGGTGGCACATGGAGGGTGATTCCCAATGCACAGACATTTGGAGGAGACATCCAAACAGCCAACGTCTCCATGTCCCCCAAAAGGCTGAATGTCGCCTGGTCTCTGAGCAGGATCCCTTCTGTGTTCTTCTGTGTGCCTGTTCTAGGGAGTCCTCTGGGTCTGCCAACTAGACTAGAGGTTCATTGCTCCAAGTTCTCTTGTAGTCCTGCATTAGGCAGTAAGTTTTAGTGGGTGATGGCTATTACTGATCCCATTTCCTACTCCAGTGATCATCGTGATTGCTTAATCCATCCATCCAATTAAAAATTGTGTGAAAATACACAAAATTTACTGCTAGTGACATTGGTGGTGTTGCTCACCATTATTTGGTTGTAGAACATTTTTGTCATCCTCGAAAGGAAGTCCCCTTCCCATTATGCATGAAATAATCTCCATCTCCCTCTTGTCGGCCTCCAGCTCACAATCCTCCTGCCTCTGCCTGCCAAGTGCTGGGATTCTAGGCATGTGCCACCACGCCCAGCTTAATTTATTAAGTAAAATTGTCCTTTTAGATATACTTTCAAATTCAGGAATTTCCCTTTCTTTCAATTTTTTTCTTTTCTTCTGTTTTTATTTACTCATTCATTCATTCATTCATTCATTTGGTTAGTTTGGAGACGGGGTCTCACTATTTAGCCCAGGCTAGCCTCAAACTCATGCTCTTCCCATCTCACCCACTTTCTAAGTATTTCTGGGATTAAAAGCCTGCACCACAGTGCCAGCCCCTCAGCATTTTGTTTGTTTTTTGGTTTTAGTTTTTGGTTAGTTTTTTGAGACAGGGTTTCTCTATGTAGCTCTGGCTGTCCTGGAATTCACTCTGTAGACCAGGCTGGCCTTGAATTCAGAGATCTGCCCCTATCTTACCCCCGTCCCTGTCTCCTGAGGGCTGGAATTAAATGTGTGCACACTTGGATAGCTTTTTTTTTTTTTTTTTTTAAAGAAAGGGAGTTGTGCTAGGCAGTAGTGCACACTAATCCCAGCACTCAAGAGGCAGAGGCAGGTGGATGTCGGTGAGTTTAAGGCCAGCCAGGTCTGCAGACTGAGATCCAGGACAGCCAAGGCTACACAGAGAAACCCTGTCTCGAAAAACAAAACAAAACAAAAACAAACAAGCAAAAAGAAAAGAAAAAAAGGACAGGGACTTGTGTATCCCAGGTTGACCTCAAGCTGAGTATGAGGTCAAAGATGACCTTGAACTTTTGGTCCTCCTGCCTTTGCCTCCCACGTGCTGGGATTACAGGCCTGTGTCACCGCACTCAGTTTATGTGGTGCTGGGGACTGAACCCAAGGTTTCATCCATGCTAGCAAAGCCCTCTCTCAGTGAGCTGCACCAGCCCTCTTCTTAATGACCTAGCACAGGTAAGGGAACATGCTCATCTTTAACTCACCACTGAGGATACTGAGGGCCATGTGCACATACCATACACACACACACACACACACACACAACCAGGCTCCACCCAGGTCCTGTAGAGCCGCTTGTCTCTGGTCTCCTTCTGAGCCAGTTTCAGCATCTTTGAGGTGAAACTCGGCCTCCTTCTGCCGGGATGCTAGGCCTCTTTCCTCGGTAGGTGTGATAGAACAGAGGGTGCTGCTTGTTCAGAACTCAGTCTTGCTCACCCAGTAAATTTAGGCTGTTGACTGACAGACTGAGAAGGCTCCAGGGTCAGTAGAGGAAGGTGACAGGGGAGATGCCGGAGGGTGTGTTGGTTTTGGCACCTGGGCAGATGTTGACGCTGTTCTTAAGGCTGGCGTGGGGATCGATGGCACACCCTCAGCTCCCAGCTCACACCTCTAGGCCTCTGCATGCACCATTTCCTCTAGCTGGACTCTTCCCCTCAAATTTCTCCAGGCTGTATGGAGCTCCTATTTATCCTTCAAAACCCAAACAATGTCACCTCTGCCATGGGGCTGGCAGTGAGCTCAGCCCCAGTGTTGGCAGCATCAGGATCTCCACTTGGGAATACAAAGTGAGTCTAGCCTGTGGCCCTGTGACTGCCCCCTAAGGGCTCCCTTCCCTGAACCCCTGCAGCCCCTGCTTTCTCCATCAGAGCACCTTCCTCTTCATGTGGGGCACATCTGATTCCATTACTATCCCATCAACGCTTGAGACAAGAGTCTCCAGAGCTTCCAGGTCAAGAAATCAAGACAAATTTTAAAGCAGCTTTTTTGAGAGACGATTTACATTCTGTGCCATTTTCCCATTTAGAATTACAGTCAATAGCTCTTGGTATATTGCATTTTTACTGGTTTTTAATTATGGTAAAATATCTAGCCCATAAAATTGGGCATTTTAATCATGCTTTTATTTATTTATTAGTACATATAAACTATATGGAATAAAAGATTTTATTATGCAATTTTAAACCATGTTTTAGAGTTATTTCTTCATGTGTGTCTGTGTGCCTGGGTGCATAGACATGTGCCATGGTGTATTAGGGAACAACTTTCAAGAGTCAGTTGTCCCATCTACCACACGGGCTCCAGAGATGGGAGGTTGTCAGGTTTGGTGGCAACTGCCTCTGTGCACTGAGCAGAATTTCATCCCAATAACTACATCCATGATACTGTGCAGTAAGAGCCTGTCTTAGTCACTCACTGGCTGTTCTAGCGCTGTGAAGAGACACCACAACTGCAGCAACTCTTAGAAAGGAAAGCATTTAACTGGGGGGTGGCTTACAGTTCAGAGGTCAGTCCATTATCATCATGGGGGGGAGCATGGCAGCATGCAGACAGACCTGGTGCTGGAGAAGGAGCTGAGAACATGGATGCAGTAGTGCTGAGAGTGATGGAAACTGGAACAGCCCAGCTCAAGCGGGTTCAGGAGGGAAGAATATTATTAGTAAGTGGCCTAGAGACCATTCTTGTGACATTTTGGCAAAGAATGTGACTGCTTTTTGCTCTTGTCCTAAAACGTTTGCCTGAGACACAATGGAAGAGTTTGGGATTTGTGGCGTCTCTTTACAATAGAACATTGACTAAGACACAGTCCAAGAGTTGAGTTTCAGGCAGACCTGGTTCAGTCCTGTTCTTCTCCCTCTGAGGTCCCACTTGTCTGTCTGGAAACTGGGGCTGCTTCAGATTACCGCTGTGAAGATTCACGGAGCAGTGGGGATAGAGGGCCTGAGGACTCTGGAACCCTGTACGGACCACTGCTGTGTGCCTCGATCACCCCTGTGCTGTGCGGCCTTGGGCAAGTCCTTGGCCCTCTCCGGCCTCAGTCTCTGGCTTTGACAAGACAGTTTGAATGCAATGATCTTAAGGGCCTAGGAATTTTGCACCTGGCATTCACTGGTCACTACAGCATCAGCCGGGGGCTTATGCTCCTCTTGCTGAGAACTTATCTCCTATCCCAGTAGCCATAGCAACCATAGTTAACCATGTGTCATGGCTGCAAGTGACTGTCTAGAGCTGAGAGCTGAGGTGACTGTGGGTTTTAAGCTTTGTGGGTCTTAGGCAGATGGTGGGCAGTCATGAGGGACTGAGTTAGGACAGGGGATGGATGCTAACAAACCAAGTTAAGGATCTGGGATTTCACAGGGCAGAACAAGAGCCCATCATTCTCAGGGGCTAAAACCAGCCCGGGCACCTCTGTAGAGGGCAAGAGGATTATGTTGAGGGAGCATGGCCTGGAGGGGTGCTTGGTGACAAGGAGACGGCTGGAGACTCTCCATGCCACCAGTCTACAAAGCCCCTCATGAGTTCCAGTCTGGGCTATAGTGAGAGACCCTGTCTTGGAAAAAAAAAAAATGGGGCTGGGCGGTGGTGGCGCACACCTTTAATCCCAGCCTCGGGAGGCAGAGGCGGGTGGATCTCTGTGAGTTCGAGGCCAGCCTGGTCTACCAAGTGACTTCCAGGAAAGGTGCAAATCTACACAGAGAACCCTGTCTTGAAAAACCAAAAGAGAAGAAGAAGAAAGCAATGGGGCTGCAGGATTAGTAAACAGACCACCAACAAAGGCCCTTGTTGCCACGCCTGACAGCCATGTGAGACTCAAAGGGCAGAGGGAGAGAAAGGGCCCCAAAGTTGTCTTCTGGGCACCACAAGCCCAGCATACACGCTTACAAAATTACAAATGAAAGTAGCAACCAAGAAAAGAAAAGCTACAGGAAATGGCTTATCAAAGACAATTTCAATAATTATATCCTGTGTGATTTCAACTACCTCATCACATCGAATGATCAAGTCACTGAAATGGGAAGTTGAATTGACTAGATGGAGTGGTAGAGGTGAGCTGTCCTCTCTGTCAGGGGTGTGCCTGCCCTATCCCACCACAAGCTCCTTTTCTGTGCTGGGTGTGAGCCCAAGCACTCTGTATCTCTGTGTGTGACGTGGTTTTAATGGGCTTTGGGATTTCACTACTTGGCCCCCAGTTAGCGACACTGTTGGGGAGGCTTAGGTGTGGCCTTGTTGGAAGAAGTACATCACTTGGGACAGGCTTTGGGAGCTTAAGGACTCCTGTGATTTCAAGTTCACTCTCCATTTCCTGTTGGTGATGTGAACCCTCCGCTTCCAGCTCCCGCTGCCGCGCCTGTCTCCCACCATACTTCCCTCCTAGATGGTGATGGACTCTTATCCCTCTAGAACTATCTGCCAAAATAAACCTTTTCTTGTGTGTTGCTATGGTCACAGTGTTTTGTCACAGCAACAGAAAAGTAATACAGTATCCTTGTGTATTTGGATATCTACACATGTCACTGGACCTGCCTTTTAGGGCTGCTTTGTGGTTTCCACAGTGAACACTTAGGAAAGGTCAGGACAGAGCCTGCTGCTTGGGTAGGTCTCTAGGAGTATTAGAAGCCATCATAAAGGAGAGGTGACGGCCAAGGGCTAAGACCCCAGTCAGCTGTCTGGCTCTTGACTGGTTCCTGCCTCCTTCATCAAAGACTGGGGTGGCTGGCACTGTGGGCCACTCAGAGGTAACTATCAGCCCTGCTCTATCCCCTCAGCGCTCACTCAGGCCCTCAGCATCACTTCCTTAGGACAGGACCCCCAAACTCACCTGCATCTGTTCCCATGCCTTCAGCGTCCCCAGGTATGTCCCAGAAGACACCCTGCTGGGTGTCCCTGGCCCAGTGGCTCCTCCCTCTCCTTCTGCCCCTCCTCACCCCAATCCTGAGGACTTTGGGTTCAACTCCCTTTCCCCAAGAGACAAATTCAGTCAAATGGCTCACTCTCCCTGCTCTGCATGCTGCTGCCCCTTCTCATCCTAAAATCCAAAATTCCACCCTCCATTGCTCCAAATGCAGAAATCCTGCAAAGAAATGCTTTAAAATGACCTGCCCCTACACACACACACACACACACACACACACACACACACACACACACACAATTATATACAATTGATCGCTCAGAATTTTAGAATTTGGGAGTTTTATCTTTTGGGATTTTGACAGTTAGGATTTTGTCTTTGGAGATGTTCGTATCAACCAACTCCTGTTGCCCTCCTGCCTGACTTAGGCCCGGCTCTCTCCCTCTCCCTCTAGGCCCTGGTGCCCAATCTGCAGCTACTCTCAGACATTCTTCTTTGGGGTCCCACCATACTCTTGGGTTATCAGGTGCTGCTTCTGCAAGAACGGCTAGCACCCCTGCTCACTCCACCCATAGCCGCTGCCACAAATCTGTCTCCCAGGAGGGCCAGCAGCTGGGCCAGCTCCCCTGCACTCCACCCACCCAGCTTAGCTCATGCGTGTGGCTGGAAACCTGGGTCATCCACACTCAAGTCTCTCTTGGCCTTTATAGGTTGTGCCCTTCCATCCTTCATCCCTCAGAGGATGGGGTGCCCCCTCCATACCAACAGCGTTCCTGGCTCCTGAAGGGTTTTGATCTCTGCAGCCACCCCTCAGACTAGGAGCTGGAACAACAGTATGGGACGGAGAGGGTGGCCTCCTCCAGGCTAGGGGGACCAGAGCACAAACTTCTACTTTCTGAGCCCCACAAACCAAGTTGAGGACAGACTACAGCCCTTCCTCTGACACATGGAGGCTCAGTCTTGGTTTCCTGAGTTTCCCGCTCCAAATAGTGAAGGAAGGAGTTGGCTTTCTAGGGTTATCTAAGGGCTTCCATGTTTGTTCTTCGTTTAGAACGTCACCTGAATTGGGAAGAGCAGCCGCTCCCACTGGGGCCAGGCACAGGCTTCCATCTAAGAGCTGGGACAAGCTGGGAAGGAACATGGCAGAGATTTTGGCCCATCCCAACACACACGGTAGTGTGTCCCCAGCCTGCTGCCCAACACTACACATGACCTGTGCACGTTCCACTGGCTGGCTAGTGGACAAGGGCTCTGTTTTATCAACAGGAAGACTAGGCCCCAAGGCAGAAAGGGACCTGCCAGATTCATACACGCAGGTACAGCTAAGGAGGAACTCAAGGCATTTTTCTGGCTCATGTCTGTGTCACAGTCTGGTCCTGATGGGATGGATAGCCACAGGGTTCCGACCCTCCTGAGGTCATGGACTGCTCTCAAGGGAGCAGAGTCTGTTCTGGGCTACTGAGAGAGCAGTCCGTGAAATCCAGATGTCTCCCTCACAGCCATACTTGATGCCTAAATCCCACCAATAGACCCTCATATTTGGGTACAGTGTGTGTCCCAGGTCCTTGTGTCTAGCAAAGGCCCATTTCCCAAATCTTGTGTGTGCCTTTCCAAGTCCCTCCCCTAAGTCCCTTAGGGGTAAGCATGGTCCTGGAAGGAGGGAACTAGGGGTAGCAGGCCCAGGCCCCCGGTGGGAACTGCTCCCCCCATCTGGGTCACCCTACCAGCGGATGCCCAAGGATTCAGCGGATCAGTGGTGCGAAGGCTATTCATTTCCTCTGGCCTGGAGACAAGCCGAGCCACACAGACCCATTGTTGGCTGCCCTTATCTTGGGAAGTTCTGCCTGCCCCATCCGGAAGAGGCACCCCCACAACCTTGGTCTCACCTTTCTCTGCCTCTTGGAAGCTGAGGAGATCGGCAGGGCTCAGATCACACAGGTTCCTCTCCCACGGAAGTCTGGGTTTAACCTGGAGGCCATGGGGAGTCGTGAATAGTGGAATAGAACAGGACCTGGGGCTTGTGGGGGCCATCCTTAGGAGAAATCAAGGAGGAACTGGAAGGGGTGAAGCTGGAGGAAGGAGGGTGAGGGGCATGGTGGGAGACCCTAAGAGTGGAGTTAGGACAGGGCAAAGCAAGCCAGGACGCCATCTTCCTTTGCTTAGAACCCGTTCCAAGAAACACATGACTCCTGGCACTCATTTAGGGCAGAGCATCAGCCCACATGGACCCAGGAAGCCCTCATCGACCCTCTCCCAAGGGTCAGCCAAGGGTCAGCCCCCTGTGTTTTGTCCCACACTTCACCAGAGCCTTAAGCACCCTGTGTGACTGCAGGTCTGTCTTCCCCCACTAGACTGGCTGCCTGGATGGTAGATGTCCCGTGACTATAGGCCTACCCCACCCTGCACTCTCCACATGCTGAGAAGTGTGACCTACTGTTCCCTGTCCACTGCCCAGCCACATCTCCCCCTGCCCAATCACACCTCTGCCCTGTCCATCCCTGAGCCAGGGAAAGGGGCAGGGGCTAGTGGGAGATGACACAACCCCCTAGGTGCTGGGCCCTGAGCATAGTTCTGGGGCTGGTAGAACAGCTTATTATTGTTGTTGTTGTTTGTTTGTTTGTTTTTTCAAGACAGGGTTTCTCTGTGTAGTTTTGGTGCCTATCTTGGATCTTACTCTGTAGACCAGGCTGGCCTCAAACTCACAGAGATCCACCTGGCTCTGCCTCCCGAGTGCTGGGCCTGGCTGAACAGCTTCTTTCTTGATGGTGTGACCCAGCTTGCTCCCTACTCTGGCCACCTCAAGTCACGCCAGCTCATTCCATCCTCAGCCTCACTGACCCAAAGCATCTTGGGAAGTCAGGAGTCCAGTGAGAGGCGGTGTGACCTGAGCTGGGCAAGCTCAGGGTATAAGCACCTGTCCTCATCTCCCAGTGGCAAGGAGCCCACAGGGAAAAGTAAGGTGGCCCAGCAGCCCCGCGAAGGACAGTGGAGCTGTCCACAGCCCCTTGGCCAGAGCCTGTATCTAAAACCTTTAGTCTGGCTTGCCTTGTTTTCAGGGATGTCAATTGCTCCCACTCTTGCATGGATTGGTGGGACAAGAGCCTGGACCTCGGTGGGGCTCCAGGCTGAACCCAGCCCCAGCCGCTCCCTTCCTGGCTCCGGGAAGTCTGGAGTCCTGACTCCTAGGTCTCAGCCTGGGCCTGCCAAGGCCTCTGTCAGAGTAGACAGAAGCCCTCCACATACCAGGTTCATGTGCTGGAGCCAAGGGACTCTAGATGTGAGACAGGGCGGGAGGAACCCCAGGTCCATCTATTCAGGAGAAGAAAAGGTCCCACATGAACAGGGACACTGGATCTGAAGGCTCTTGCTAACACCTCTGCAAAGGGGTGCCATCTATTGCCCACAGGGCTAGGACGGAGGCAGAGGCCACACAGAGGGAACAAGACTCAGGCAGG